>NC_143581.1:106143665-106435427 GCF_048544385.1 Mastigoproctus giganteus | reverse complement strand
TAATGCTAATGCTAAATCCATCTCTAGAGGATGACCGCATGGATTGGTTTAGGGTCCTCTGTTGAATAAATGGTTGATTAGAAATCACGAGGGATATGTTAAAATAGTTTATGCAGATGACTTGATTATTGGAATGCAAGGACATTCCAGGGTTGATTTGGAAAATATAGTACAGCTTATATTGGAGAACTTGTTGTGGGCAAATATGAATAAATAAAAATTTCACCCAGCAAAACTTGTTTCATGGTGTTTTGAAAGCAGTTTGAGTATCGTAGTCCACCTTGTGTCCTTTTTTGAATGGGGTCCAGGTTCCCACGTTTCCCAAATGAAATACTTGGGACTGATAGATTATCAGCCCCAATGATAGATTATCAATTTTGCCACATGTTACAAAAATAAATGAGAAGGTAAAATTTTTACAGCTTCATTTGCTCAGATTTCAAGAAAAGAGTGGGGATTGGGTAAAAAGATTTTATTCCTTTATTACAATACAATATTTCTACCGATATTGTCTTAATCAGCTGGATGTTGGTTCTTTAGGGTGAATATAGTCAGGGTTGCATCAAAGCTCTTATCATTGCAGCATACAGTGCTGTTGATAATAATTTCTGTACCTAGCATAGTATCGAATAATACACTGCACGTTTTTTACCACTAGACTTGTATATGCTTACCAAGGCTTACTATATAAACTACGAAAATGCATCCCTGTGAATATATTAGATCATCATCCTTCTCTTTCTTGGTGATTCCCCCCCCCCCCCCTCTCTCTCTCTCTCTCTCTCTCTCTCTCTCTCTCTCTCTCTCTCTCTCTCTCTCTCTCTCTCTCTCTCTCTCTCTCTCTCTCTCTCTCTCTCTCTCTCTCTCTCTCATTATTTGGGAGAGGATTGGAGCCAGACCCCTTCTGTTCCTGTGGGACCCATGAAACATAAACACATGTTATGTTCTGTTGTGTTAAACACACAGAGGAATGTTGACTTCTCTTGACCTGCATTCCAAATTTAAATGAAGATAATCTGTCTGTCCTTCTTGAGGACATTGAAAAGTTCGTGTTCCAGGAGTTTTCAATTGCAGTTTTCAAGAGACAAACTGTAGTGCAATCTGCTATGCATTGAACCCGGCTCATTGTGCTGGGCTTGGTTAGGATGTTGACTTGTCCTTCTTGAGGACATTAAGTTCTTAGTTGTTCAACATGTTCTAAGAGTTTTCAATTGCAGTCTTCAAAAGGTGATCTGCTATGCATATAACCTAGCTCATTGCGCTGGCTGGCTTAAGGAAGATAACGTGTTTGTCATTCTTGAGGATATTGATAAGTTCGTGTTCCAGCAGTTTTCAATTGCAGTCTTCAAAAGACAAACTTGTGGTCTGATGTGCATTGAACCCAGCTCATTGTGCTGGGCTTAGTTTGGATGTACTTTGCACTTGATTTTTATTGTGATCACTGAATTTTTATCTTGATTCTGAAACTCGGACCTGGAACCCTTGTTTCCTTGGTTCTTGGAGATCTTTCTGGATTCTGGCAGGCTAGACTTGAATTTTGTTGCAATGTGTGGCCTCACAGTTTATTTACAACTTTTTTTTTTTTTTTTATGTCAGGTTTGGGTGGCCAGAGAACGAGATTGCAGGCACCCACTGGTATTGCACTACTTCCTGTGGGTGTGCCATTCGTGCAATATGCACATACAGCGATAATAAACCAGGGCCCAGCTTACACTTTTATTCTGAATAATCATCAGGCCAGTTATGTAGTTTCTACAACAACAATAACACAAGTTACCAAGGTGAAGAAGGGCTTGGGAGCTGCCCTGATACAAGAAAATACACACTTACACATATATGAACTAAGATTGTACAGAGAGCATATTAATATATGTAAATAAATCTTGTATGTAAATTGAGGTATATAATCTTGAAATGGTGAATTGCTTGTAATAAATAAATAAATGAATGAAAATGAGTTGGTATAACTGAAGAGACAGTTTTCTTTGTGATTGTTTTATGCTGCTGTGTGACAACCTTCTAGTAATGTTACTTTTAGCAGGGGCTTATTCAGGGGAGGGGCATATGCCTCTCCTTAAAAACACAAAAAAAAAAAAACCCACAAAAACTTGGCCATCATGCACCCCCTTATGATGATACTGGGTTACATAGTGGCTTTAGTGAAGACTAAAAAGGGTTTAAGTCTGAAAACCTCAGACTACAGAAAATTCACTCGAACAAATTAGTGCATACCATCATGTTAATTCATAGTGAATCACTAAAGTAGGTGAAATTCATCTGCTTCGCTGACGCTGATTTTCTATGAACTAACATGATGCTGTGCACCAACTTTAGCATTAGTAGAGGCATATGATGCAAGAAAGCAAGCTTATATAGCATCAGCCAAAATAAATAAATAAAATAAAACCCCTTCCCATTTCACTCATCCATTCACTCCAAATGCTTGTCTAGTTCTACCTTGAACTTAAGTTGCTGACCTCCACAACAACAGATGGAAGTTTTTTCCAACTATCAACCACCCAGGGGCTTAGAGGGGAACAGGTATCCTGTGTGTTATCAGACACTCAGCCTGAAACACTGATGAATCCAATATCTCTCTATTACAGATGATTTAGGAGAAGTCCAGTTGGCCTGCCTCCCTAAAATCCACTCATGCACACCTTCTCGATGGTAAGCCCTGTTACGTCACTTAGGTGGCAACGAACGTGTAGAGTGATTCTCTTCAAGACGCCTGGTCAGCGAGAAGAGGAAAAGACCAAACCCTCCAGCATATGACAGCACAACAATACAAATGGCCCTCAGTCCCCAGCAGCTTTCACTCTCCCTCTTACGGCAGCGAGAGGATCAGAGTGGAAGCAGAGGGTGCTAAGAATCTCTGGGTACGACCAGGCTGCCATGCACGGAAACTGAACTTGGCCTGTTATAACGTACGATCACTCATCGGTGAAGACAGGATATTAGAGCTGGAAAAGGAATTAGAAAATGTGGATTGGAATATCATCGGTTTGGCTGAAACAAGAAGAAATGAATCACTTATAAGTTTATCAAGTGGAAATCTGCTGTACACCAATGGAAACAGTGAAAGGAGTGAAGGTGGAGTTGGGTTTCTGGTCCATAAAGATTTTAAAAACAACATTTTGGAATTCAAAAGTACATCACCAAGGGTGCCAAGACTAATACTCAAGATTTCTAAGAGGTACAAGCTAAAGATTATAATGATTTATGCACCAACATCGAGCCATGATGATGAAGAGGTTGAAGAAATGTACACCGAAATTGAGTCTTCTAGATGAGCAGAAAACCCACTACACTATTATTATGGGGGGACTTCAATGCTAAGGTTGGAAAAAGGCAAAACAGTGCAGAAAGAGGAACTATAGGAAATTTTGGAATTGGTGAAAGAAATAAAAGAAGTGAAAGACTTGTGGAATTTGCAGAATCTCAAGGAATATCAGTAATGAACACTTTTTTCAAGAAAAGGGTGAACAGAAAGTGGACATGGAAGAGTCCAAATGGATTAACAACTAATGAAATTGACTTCATCCTCACTAACAGAAGATATATTGTGAATGATGTTACCGTCCTGAATAAGGTAAATGTTGGAAGTGATCACAGAATGGTAAGGTGTACACTTGATATAGATGTAGGAAAGGAAAGGAAAAAACTGACTTGAGTAAATAATACAAAGGTCTTTGAGATAACAAAGGAGGAGAAAAAGCAGTATGTACTGGAACTTAAGAACAAGTTTGAGTTTCTGCAGACTGCTCAGGACCAGGATATCGACGAGGAATACTACAACTTTCTGAAAGTGATAAAGCCCAAGAAATCTATAGGGAAACAGAAATCCAAAGAAGAAAAAATTAGTCAAGAAACACTTGTCATGATGTACTGAAGATGACAAATGAAGAGCAAGAAAAACACTGACAGGGAGAAAATTGAGTATACTGAGTTATGCAAAGCCATTAGAAAGAGACTCAGAGAGGACATAAGAAGATTTAACACAAGAAAAGTAGAACAAGCATTAAGGGAAAACAAAGGATTTAAATCAGCAGCCATGAGCAGTAATATAGAAAGACAAATGATACTGAAACTGAAGAATAGCGATGGTGTACTTATAAACAGCAGAGAAGGCATAATTCAAATAGCAGAAGACTACTGTAGAGAATTATACAAGGAGCGAGGGAATGATACCAGCAGTGGGGAAGATGGATTGCAAAGTAGCAACACATACGACATACCCGATATTCTTCCTGATGAGGTAGAACATGCATTGAAGAAAATGAAGAATCGGAAAGCCCCGGGGGAAGATGAAGTTACTGTAGAGTTGTTAAAATTGGGAGGAAGAGACATAATACAAAAACTGGCAAGGCTTTTCACAAAGTGCATTAAAAAAAGGTGTGACGCCTAAGCAGTGGAATAATGCAATCATAGTTTTGCTGCATAAGAAAGGAGATAAATCAGAAATTAGAAATTATAGACCAATTAGCTTGTTATCCCACATCTACAAGTTGTTCACAAGGGTCATTACTAACAGATTAGAAAGAATACTTGATGAGAATCAACCGAAAGAGCAAGCTGGCTTTAGGACAGGAATCTCAACTATGGATCGCCTTCACGTAATATCACAACTAATGGAGAAAACAAATGAATATAAAACACCATTATGCCTGGCATTTGTGGATTATGAAAAGGCATTTGACTCCATACAGCATAAGGCAATGTTTCGGGCACTGGAAAGCCAAGGCATAGATACCCCATATATTATGATTTTGAAGAAAATATATGAGAGTGCTACCTCCTTTATTAGACTAGACAAAGACAGTAGGAAATTTAAAATCGAGAAAGGAATTCGACAAGGAGACACAATATCTCCGAAGCTGTTTACTGCTGCCCTTGAGGAAGCTTTCAGAAGATTAGGCTGGTCGCAGAAAGGAGTCAATGTGAACGGAGAGTACCTAAACCATTTACGATTTGCAGATGACATTGTGGTCATAAGCCACGATCCCAAAGAATTAGAGGAAAATCTTAATCAGTTATGCACAGTTAGTAAGGATTTTGGACTAAAGATGAATATCGCTAAAACAAAAGTAATGATGAACAAGTATGCCACAGAAAGGTAAATAATGATTGAAGGAGCAGTAATTGAAAAGGTGGAGTCATATACTTATCTGGGACAAGTTATTAGCTGTAATAATGATAAATGGCTGGAAGTCAAGAGAAGAATAAATTTTGGATGGATAGCATTCAGGAAATATAGTCACATACTGAAGAGCAATATCCCAGTTTGTCTGAAACGTGAAATAATGAATCAATGTATACTCCCCACCACGACTTATGGAAGTGAAACTTGGGCACTCACCAAAAGAATGGAAGAGAAGCTGAGAACTACACAGCGAAGAATGGAACGAATTATATTGGGAATCAGACTGTTAGATAAGAAGAGAAACACGTGGATTAGGCAGCAAACTCAAGTAAAGGACATTCTTATCAAAACTAAAGAACTAAAATGGTCTTGGGCAGGACACATAGCTCAAAGACATGATGACAGATGGACTAAGAAAATAACAGAATAGTACCCAAGAGGAGCTAGAAGAAAACCTGGAAGACAAAGGCGGAAATGGATAGATGAAATTCATGAGTTTTTGGGTAGTAAATGGATGGCCAGTGCTCAAAACAGAAGGAACTGGAAAGTTGCTGGAGAGGCCTTTATCCTGCAATGGATTGAAAATGGCTGATGATGATGATCAACCACCCACCGGCTAAAGGGGAATTTCTGCACATCTATTCTACAATTGTCTTTCCTCAATTTGAATTTATTACCCCCCAGGTGAGTAATCTGAGCAAGAAGAAGAAGAATCCCATTAGCATTGTGCTTTCTCAATCCATTCACGGCCTTATACACCTCAGTTAGATCACCTCGCAGGTGTCTTGCATCTTCTGGAGGTATGTAGTCTCCAGAAGATGCAAGTACCTAATCATTGCTTTATACAAGGGGACAATCACCCCCATATCCTTTCTAGCAAAATTCCTGTATGTCATTGACAAGACACCATGAGCTACTCTTGCAGTCTTTTTGCATTTCCAGAAAACTTCATGTCTGACTCCACAATTACCCCCAGGTCCTTTTCATTCTCCACTACCCTGAGTGTAGTACACCCAGTTGATACGTTACTCTGGGCTTACTGATACTCATATGCAGTACTTTACATTTGTCAATGTTAAACTTCAGTTGCCACCTCTCAGCCCATCTTCTCAATTAGGGTTGCTTTTTTTAACACCGTAGTGACTGTCCATTTTAAAATTCATTTTTTGTTTTAAATTTCTTTCATTTTAATATTATAACAGGTGCCTGGGGACACTTACTATAATATTGAAATTGGTTTATACTCCAAATTATGGGTACATGTCCAGAGGAAGTGACTTACTATAATATTGAAATTGTATTATTCTCCAAATTATGGGTACATGTTCAGAGGAAGTGACCTCCAATTGTGGGGGGGGGGGCGGAAACGTATGTTTTATTTCCTGACAACTGCTGCAGATGTGGCTCACTTATAATACCACTGTAGAAAGGGTGCCACAAGGGCGGTATTCAAATAATGTCACCCCTTTCTGTTTCTTTTCATTCAGCTGGATTTTTGGTTAATAAAAAGCGCATTGTTGAAAATCTTGCTTTGATCCGTCCATCCTTAATTACTGGTGTAACATAACCTAACCTTTTTTCACTAGCCAAAAATGAAAGTCTGTTAAAAAGCCCATTGTTAGTATGCTTGAATCTGCCCCAAATTTGGCCATGCCTGCAACGCGATGACAAGGTGTACCCATAATCTGGAGTTCAGTCTAAAATTATTATTATTATTATATTATGTCAGAGACATGATGCACTACTTTTTTTTTTTTTTTTTAGTAGATTAACAATTTCCATATTTTCCCTCCTTTGGCATTGGATTATTCAAGCGAAATAAGTGTGGTTTTTTAGTATACTTTCATTTTCGGCTAGTGAAGAAAGATTAGGTTAGGTCACACAAGTAAGTACGGGACTGATTTTAATGATTAAATTTGTCTGAAATAGACACACCATTTTTTGCTTGAATGTGCCCCAAATTGGGAGAATTTAAGTGGGGGGAAAAAAGCTTTTTTTTTTAATTAGCACAAAATAAAAATTATTTTGAAAAAAACCACACTTCTGTAATTGGAAAATACAAAGACACCTGTAACCTGATGTTTCTGACCTGTATGATTAATCAGTTTCCTCTGTTTTTTAAGTGCTAACGATTGATTACAGAAGTGTTTTTTTTTTTTATGTTAAGAACGTTTTTGCTGACGTTATTTGGAAAAAATTGTTACCTAGAAATCGTCACAAAACCTGATGCGCATGCATTGTACTTGTTGCTGTAGTGATGCAACAAGTGCATTGACGCAGCAAGTATAATGAATGCACCCAAGAAAACTCAATTGTACGTAACAAGTGCAGTGATGCAACAAGTTGCAGTGACACAACAAGTCCAATTGAGCAGTGATGTGCTGTGTTATACAGTTATATCAGCATGATTAATATGTGAGTGATTGTGCCAAAATCTATAGCACAGCGTTTGAAGGAATATCGTGAAAGAAAGGGAAGTTGGACCGAAATGTGAATCCAGATGAAATTCAACAAGAATGTTTCGTTATGCCTGGGATTTTCTCAAACTGAACTCAAAAAAACTCGAGCTGAAATAATAAAGGAATATCGTGAACGGAAGAAAAGGAAATTAGAAATTCAACCTATTCAGAATAATAATGAAATTCAACCAGAGTTCTACTATGCCTGATACTTGTCAACCACAGAGTTATACTATGTACATAATGATAGTGATCAGGAATCTAAAACTCCAGCAGAACGAATAAAGGAATATTATGCATGAAAAAAAATGAAATTAGAAATGGCTAATAATGAGATTCCTGATTACATCCCTATAGTGCCTACACGAGCTGACAATGAGTTTAAAAAACTAGTATACAAAAACCCATTTGGATTTAGTTTTAATGTTTGTGATCGTTTATGGTTTCAGTTAGATTTGAAACGATTCAACTTCATATGAATTTCTTCAAAATGAATTTCATTTACAGAAAGTGAGTACTTTCATGAGGCCGCCGTAGCCTAGTGGTCAGGCACACGGGTGCATACATACACGTGCCTTGACTGACCGGGGTTCAAGCCTGTGACTGCTGAATACGGTGCTGTTTCTTGTATTCTGTCTATCTTGTGAACTCCTCTAACCATTTGGTCGTCCCGGAGTATAAACAGAAAATTTATTTATTTATGTGTAATACATGTCATAGTTCACTAAAAGAGGGACGGATACCAACTGTGGCCATGTCAATTGGATTTATATATCCAACATATCTTACTGATTTGCCTCTACTGGATGTTGTTACTGAACGGTTGATGTCACCATGATTACCCCCTTATGCAAATTTGTCGTTTATGTTAAGAACATGGACAATATGAGATCATTGGACAAGTTATAAATGTACCAGTTAATGTAAATACAATGGTTTATCAATTACGTAGAGAATTAGATGACGATTATGCCATTAATGTACATATAAAACAAAGACTCATACATAAATCATCATATCTACAAAGATATGATGATTTATGTATGAGTACAGAATTTATGTGTACAGAAAAAAATAGGCGCCTCCGTAGCCAGGTGGGAAGGAGCAGCAGTGCGTAGCACACGCTTCTTGATTAGACCGGGGTTCGAGCCCATCACCACCAAATATGGATGATGCGGAAAGGTCAGGGAATGACCACCGCATATCCCGGAGCAATATGGCCTTAGTTGCTAATGCTCCTAAAAACCAAATAACTAACTAACTAACAGAAAAAAATAGTGAAAATATGGTTATGGTATTTGATAAATTCACCCTTATATAAATTCTACAGTATAAAAGTGAGTGATGATTTCTTGGGGACGAATGATGATAGTGGACAGAAACATTCAGATGAAATTGTGGAACCTGTCAACAGTGATGATGATGAACCATCATTAATTCAACGAAAAACATTATTATGGTCTGAAGATAAATATTTATGTATAGCACCGGGTCAGAAATTATCTCCAACAAGTTCATATTTGATATACATGCAGAACAACTTCTTTTCCAGGTACGTATATATTTGGGATATGCACAAAAATTTAAAAATGGATTGAAAATTACTCCCTTTATGATTAGCATTGAGTGAAATTCGTAGATCTGATCGTCGTCGAGTAACTCCCCAACAAAAGTAGGTATACGGTACTGGTCGGGTTATGGTATTTTTATTTTATTTTTATTTTTCGTTATTATTTCTTTTTAGTTTACAGGTAATAAGAGACGTGGTGCCACCCGGAAATTGGGGATGATGAGTTTCAGTACGGCTTGTATAATGTATTTAGGAAGGATAGGTTGGATAGAAGGGGAGGTGGGGTAATGCTTCTTATCAGAAGCAGCCTGAGTGCGATGATAGCTTTCCCGGATTCAGACGTTTCACATGCTAGTACAGAGTCTGTATGGTGTGAGATAGTTGGAAACAAAGGTATAATGCGAGTAGGAGTAATCTACAGACCAGGTGATTGTGAAGATTATGACAAAAGCCTCTACATGCAAATGGAATGGGCAAGTAAGCGTCAATGTCTTATCATGGGTGATTTCAATTTGCCTCTAATTGATTGGAGTAAATGGGAAGGAAACTCGACATGGGGAACAAAATTTTTAAATCAACTAGATGACTGTTATTTGTATCAACATGTCAGGGAAAGTACTAGAGAAAAGAATATCCTAGACCTCATCATCACACATGAATCAGATGACATAACAGGGCTGACAGTAGAGGAACCAGTAGCAGGAAGTGATCACGGAGTTCTACGGTGGATGATGACGAGAGAGGTAGCAGAAGTAAAAGGCAAAGGAATGGGTTTTAATTTCAGAAAAGGAAATTACGATGCCTTAAGGTACTACATGGCCTCTATTAACTGGGTAGATATCGCGCAGAGAATGAATACAATTGAACTGTGGTACGCTTTTAAAACATTAATCACAGATGCCTTGAATGCGTATATACCATTAAAAAATACTCCACGAGGAGGGTTCCAAGTTGGATGAATAGTGAAGTTGCTGCATTACTTGAGTAAAAAAAGGTGGCATGGAAAGGTTACAGAACAATAAAAAGTACTGAAGCCTATAACAGCTACAAGGTGATGTGTAACAGAGCCACAGAAAAGGTTCGACAGGCAAAGGCAGTTTATGAGAAATCACTTGCAAACAGAGCAAAGAGGGGAGATAAAGAATTCTTCACATATATAAATGCCAAGAAGAGCAGGACAAACCAGATCGGACCTTTACGTAAGGGAAAGGGGATAGTAATAAATACACCAGCTGCCGTTGCAGATGAACTCAACAGTTATTTTGCATCGATATTTACAAATGAAAAGCCTTTTGTGGCAAAGGGAAATTGTGGGAGCGAAGTTAAAAAAAATGTAATTAATGATATTGAAATTTCGCAAGATTATTTAATGAAAAAACTTTCGAGCCTACAGACCAGTAAAGCTCCTGGAGTTGATGGAATATACCCTATAATCTTAAGAGAGGCGGCAAGCGAGTGCATTGAACCATTGAGGCTAATTATGCGAGCATCATTAGACTCTGGGGAGATTCCCTTGGATTGGAAAAGTGCAAATGTATCTCCCATACATAAGGGTAGCTCTAAAAGTGAAGTTGGAAATTATCGACCTGTCAGTCTGACTTCAGTAGTAGGGAAAATCATGGAGGCAATGATCAAGGGTGGAATTCAGGATCATTTGGATCGAATTGAAATTCTCAAGGATACTCAGCATGGTTTCGTAAAGGGAAAATCATGTTTAACAAATCTGGTTCGCTATTTCGAAAGGGTCACTCACAAGCTGGATTTAGGGAATAATTTCGACATTGTTTATTTAGATTTCAGCAAAGCTTTTGACTCAGTCCCACATGAGTGGTTGCTTTATAAGCTGGAACAGGTTGGAATCACTGGGAAAATCCTTAGATGGATAGAAGGATGGCTTCAGGGCAGGAGGCAGAGGGTTGTGATAAATGGCTATTCCTCAGATTGGGTTGATGTAAGAAGTGGGGTTCCCCAAGGATCAGTGTTAGGACCACTGTTGTTTTTAATTTTCATAAACGACATTGATGAAGGGATAGAGGGCGTGATGTCTAAATTTGCAGATGATGTTAAAATTGGTAGAGTAGTTAATGATCACTGTCAAGCTGAGCTTCTTCAGAGAGACCTAGATAGACTTCAAGAATGGTCAGAAAAATGGCAGCTGTGCTTTAATCCAACAAAGTGTAAGGTATTACATCTGGGAAACAGTAATCCCAAAATAACTTATTCACTTGGTGGAGTTCAACTAAACCCAGTACTGGAGGAAAGGGACTTGGGTGTTACGATACGGTCAGACATGAAATTCTCTGAGCATTGTAAACAGGTTGCAAGGAAGGCCCATGGTGTCCTATCGATGATCTATCGAAATTTTGCAAGTAGAGATAGGGACGTGATAATCCCATTATATAAGGCTTATGTTAGACCACACTTGGAATACTGTGTTCAAGTATGGAGACCGCACCTAAAGAAAGACATCGAGCTTCTTGAAAGGGTGCAAAGAAGGGTAACTCGCCTGGTGAGATCGGCAAAAGGGCGTCCTTATGAAGAAAGACTTCGAATATGTGGGTTGCAGAGTTTGGAAACTAGACACCTTAGAGGAGATTTGATTGAGGTGTTTAAGGCTCTGAGAGGCATCAGTAAAATGAATGAGGATAAAATTTTCAAGATTATAAATGATGCTAGAACTAGGGGACATAAATTCAAGTTACGGGGGGAAATGTTTAGATTGGACTGCAGGAAGTTTTATTTTAGCCAGCGAGTTATAAATTACTGGAATAAGTTGCCTTCATGGGTGGTAGAGGCCGACAGTTTGGGGAAATTCAAAGGTAATCTGGATAGTACTTTCGGGTAAGGGAAGTGCATAGGATGACAGGATTAATTTCCTTTTTATTTATTTTTATTTCATTTTATTATTTTTATTTATTTATTAATTATTATTATTTATTTATTTATTTATTTAATTTTTGTTTTTATCATTGTTTTGTTCGGATTTTTTTTTTTTTTTTTTGGCTGGTGCAGCATAAGCCATAGGCTTTCTTGCACCATACGGCCGTTACTAATACTAATAAGAAGGATATTTTATTTTTCATTATGATTTCTTTTATGTTACATGTATATTGAACGATGGCAGGGAGTCTGGGTGAAGAACAAGGAAAGTGGATTCTGAAGCAGTATTGGAAGGCTGAAAAGGTGCTCAGAGCGTGGCAAGAGGTATTTGACACCACTCCACCAACACATCTGACAAATTTTTCGTATCAGAGATAAATCTGATGCAACGGGTTCAGTGGTTAATGTGCCAAAATCTGGATGTCCTTGGACATCCGTGACAAAGGAGAATGAGATGAGTCACCCTGACATTCGTGAGCAGTCTGAAAAAAGTCCATGCAACGTGCATCTCAGGAACTATCCATACTGAGAACGTCCTTGCAATGCTTAATGCGTAAATTGAAATTGAAGCCATGCCATCCAAGACTCTTACATGGCCTTTTGGAGGATGATTCAGACGGTTGCAATTCTGCAAGATAAAGTGTAATCAAATTTCTGACCAACAAAGAACCTTGATAAGATCATCTGGTCAAATGAAGCCTGTTTCAAGTTGTCAGGCCATGTGAATTAGGCATAATTGTTTATACTGGGCAGATGAAAATCCTCATGTAACTATCACAACTGAACTGAACCAGCCAAGCATCACTGTGTGGGGTGGACTGCCCAGCTATGCTGTCACGGGGTCAGTTTTTTTTGAAACAACTATGGATGGTAACAGTTATCCAAACATGTTACGCAATGTGGTGGTGCCACAACTTGCAACCAGGGCTGACTTAATCGAACTGTTCTTTCAACAAGATGGGGCCCCTCCTCATTTTGCTTTGACGGTATGGAGCTACCTTGACACAACATTGGATCGGGCGACGTGGCAGCATTGAATGGCGGTCATGTTCACCCGACTTGACACCTATGGATTTCTTTTTTTGGGGCTTAGTAAAGGAGAAGGTTTTTGAGTGTGGACGAATTGGAGTTCATCTCAAGCATTTATCGACATTGGTGCTAACCAGAATTTGTGTGTTACTGTGTGTCAGGGACAGGTTCCAGGAATATTGAGGCGCCTCTGTGGGCAGTAGCAGCAGTGCGTAGCATACGCTTCTTGATTAGACTGGGGTTCGAGCCCGTGACCACCAAATACGGAGGATGCGGAAAGGTCAGGGAATGACCACCGCATATCCCTGGAGCAATATGGCCTTAGTTGCTGATGCTCCTAAAAATCAAATAACAACAACCAGGAATGTTGAAACATTGATGGAGGACATTTTGAGCACCTAAGAGACTAAACATGGCCCTTTCAGTACTTATACCTACTTTTGGCCCACCCTGTATATAATATATACTGTGCTGCCACTTTATTAGGTACACCCTTGCTGTACACAGAAATGGTTTGTTCCACAACATTGCAAGTCACATGACCACAGTTGTGGATACAAATGCAGCACAACTTTTCTATTATCAGTTAAACATACAAACCACAGCAAGAATGGGGAAAAGGAGTGATCTAATGGACTTTGAACGTGGCATGGCAGTAGGTGCAAGATGTGCTGGACAAAGCATCTCTGAAACGGCAGCTCTCCTGAACTTCACACCACAGTTTCGAGGGTGTATCGAGAAAGGTGCAATGAACAGAAAACATCCTCTCAATGGCACTCCTTTGGAAGAAAATCACTTGTTGATGAGAGCGGTCAGAGGAGGAAGATGGCTAGAATTGTGCAAGCAAACAGACGGGCCACAATGTCGCACATCATGTCAAAATACAACCTACCTTGGTGCGCAGGACAAAATATCGCAACGAATCACTAGTCGCACTTTGTCGGAAATGGGCTACAACAGCTGAAGGCCACATCGCATACCTTTGTTATCAATGAAGAACAAGAGAACACGCCTCCTGTGGGCACAACAACACCAGCACTGGACTATCGAGGATCGGAAAACAGTTGCTTGGTCTGATGAGTCGAAGTTCCTGGTGTTGTGTTGATGGAAGGCTCAGAATTTGGTGAAAACAACATGAATCCATGAACCCGTCATGTCTGATGACTATTGTGCAAGGTGGTGGGGGCAGTGTTATGGTGTGGGGAATGTTTTCTTGGCACATGTTGGGTCTCATAGATTCACATCTGAATGCCACATCATACCTAAACATTGTTGCTGACCATATGCATCCGTTCATGTTGACAGTTTATCCTCAGTCAGATGGTTACTTCAAGCAGGATAATGTGCTGGTGCACAAAGCCCGAATCACTATGGAATGGTTCCATGAACATTACAATGACATTTCTTTGCTGCAGTTCCCCGCTCAGTTCTTGGATATCAATCCTATTGAACATCTTTGGGATGAGCTGGAAAGTGCTGTTCGCTGCAGGCCCACACCTCCATCAAATCTCAAGGAACTGCATGACACACATGTCTGCATGGTACTCTGTTCCTGCACAATGTTTTCAGCATCTTGTTCAATCCATGCCTAGATGAATTCAGGCTGTAGGAGGCTCAACACTACTAGGTAGGTGTACCTAATAAAGTGGCATCACAGTGTGTATTACAATGTTGTTATAACCTATTACAGTAATATAAGTTTATAATATAAAATTATAATTCTGTCATTAAAATTAAAATAGTTATAAACTGTATTGAAAATTTGAAGTAAAGTGGAGTAAGTACAAGACTATGAGCATGGAAAAAGCTGTTTTTTTGAATTTTCTAATTCCTATGCATAATTCAAAAATTTTGTGCCCAAAGAGAGACATGAGAGACATGAAAATTCTTATGTAATGACAATACAATAAAACCTTGATGGAAAATTTCTGATTTTTTTCTTCCAAAATAGACAGTGAAGTTGTAGAATGGCTATCTACATTTGCTTAAATTTAGATTTAAAATTTATTAATTTAAAAAAATTACATTGTTCTGTTTGATTTGAACTCTTTGTATTTTTTTTTTTTTTTTTTAATATATTTTTTATGAAAATTTTCTTATTTTGCTCATCAAATTTATATCCTAATATCTGAATTAACATATGTTGTTGGATTATAAATACATTTTGCTAAACTTGATAATAAATTAAAAAATAAATTTAAGCTTGATATATATTCCCAAAGTGGATTTAGAAATGTCATCTGTTAATAAATAATTAATTGAGTATGTTGAATGATCTGGATGTACTGTTTCTCAATATTGCAATCAGTCAATAAGCAGTTTCTTTTAAAATTGGAGTTAGTGTTTTAATTAATTTTTAATTGTTAATTTCCTTATGCCTTTCAATCAATATATATACATGATACATCTATACTAAAAACAACTTGTGATGTAAACTGTGACGTTGTTTAGTGCAATGCGCCATTACCACGTAGGTGATGCATTCAATTTGAGTTATTTTGATTTTAATTCAAGAAGACCAAGCCTTTTTTTTTTTTTTTTTTGTGCCAAAAGTGAGTGAAAAAAAATAACATTTATATAGATTTGGTGTCCCATAAATACATTATGCCATATACAGTGTTGGCCGACCAGGCTAGCCGAGTGGGTAAAGTACCTGCCCGGCAACCCAAAGGTCGCGGGTTCGATTCCCGCCTCGGGCTTGGATCAAAGTACTGCAAAAACTGTGGGAGGGGCAATATGGCCACAGAAGCTGATGCGCCAACAACTACCAAATAAAAAAAAAAAAAAAAAAAAGAATATACAGTGTTCCACTAATTTTGTACTTCTGAGGTATTAATAATAAAAAAATAAAAATAAATAAAAGTTAAAAATAGTGGTGTAATCAATTATAATTGCCATTGTTATGATTCAAGCACCTTTGACCATCTTGAAACAAACTGTTCAGTTTTTTTTTTTTTTTTAATAAAATTATTGATATAGGAATTTTATTGATTTAGATACTGATACCAACATGGGCTGGGTGGTTAGTGACATTAATCAGGTCTGTTACATCAACTAAAAGTTGATAAACTAGGCAGATGGGCTGAAAAATGGCAATTTAGGTTTAATATTGATAAATCTAGATTTTAATTCTGAATGGCTGGTTATGAATGTGTCTGTGTTGCATTTCCTCATGTTACAACTTACATTTGATTATATTTTTGTTTCAAATAATGTTTTAGACGTATAGTGATAACATTTTTATACTAAACTGAAGACAAGGAACAAATGAAAAAAAGCAGTTCATTAGGCAGTATTTTAATTTAGAAATCATAAAATGTAAATGATAATACTTAATCCAATTTTACCATCAAATTCGAAATTTTCAACCCAAATGTGACAAAAAATATCCAGATAAATAGCAGAAATCTAAAAATAAACAAGATAGGCCTTGGTACCTCGTTAATTGAAATACCCTGTGTCTGCAAATTTTTTATTTTTATTTTTAGGTTGCTCATACTTTGTTATCCAAAAACCCTAATGTAGTCGGCCAAATATGTTTTTATGGTCATTTAATCACTCAGATGTCACAGAGAACTCAAACAAAACTGTAAGTATGTTTTATATATATAAGATATTTCTCTCTCCATGATAATGTAAAAGTTGAGGAGAGGTTGTACTTAGTTTATGTTCACTCTAAATGTGGAATATGTAATGCTCCTCATACTGTCCCAACTTGCCTATTTGCATATTTTTAGAACCACAGACAAACCTGCAGGTTTGTCTGTGGTTCAAGCTTTGGATCCTCCTCTCACGAATGCAACGGAATTATGGACAGCGGTGCAGCAAGCATGGATGGAAATACCTGTGGAACACTTTTGTGACCTAGTGAACTCAATGCTTTGCCACGTGACTGCCCTTATCCGGGCAAAGAGTGGGTCTACCTTATTACTAGGTAGGTATCCCATGATTTCTGTCCACTCAGTGTATGCCTCCTATACAAACTTTAACAATAGTAAGACAGTGCTATGTCATCTATATTCCACAGACGTTAGTGCATAAAAACCAATTAAAGCAACAAACTTTAATTTCCCAAGTGTTTGGATAAAAACTGAATCCAACAGCTAATTTCTGTTGTTAATGACCAAGTTAGTACTTTTCACTTCTCATGTAACTGATCAAAGGAAAAGATAAAAGTAATCTGTTTAAAAAATATAGTATTAATCTTCGCCTCTCACTCTCACATATTATTAAGATATGCAGCACATTACAGCTTTAGCAATGTTATACGCCACTCTGATGAGAGAACTCTGCCCACACCAATGCCAGAGCTTGCACTTGGTCATCGCGCAACACAGCGGCAGCCCCCAAGGCAGAATGCGCTGGTCCCAAAGGAACTAGTAGTTGTTGGTGACTCTATTGTTAGGGAAACAGGAAACATGCTTTGTAAAAAGGATAGGTGGAACAGGACAAGGGTGTGTCTGCCAGGGGCAAAGGTTGATGACGTTGTAGAGCGGATATCATCTTTTAAGGGCACAAAAGGTGATATAGTTGTACACGTTGGCACTAATGATATTAAGAGTAGGAGACCGGCGGAATTACTTAACAAGTACAGGTCACTGTTGAAAAAAAGCCGTGAATTAGGGTTGAATTTGAAAGTGTCTGCAATTCTGCCCAGACACGATAGGAGGGAGTATATGATGAGAGCCCTGTCGATCAATTCGGCCCTGGAAGGATTGTGCAAGGCTCAAGGGGTAGAATTTTTTTCAGCCTAGTCTGTACTTGTTAACAGGAGAGACTGCTGCTACAGGGATGGGATACACTTAAATAGAAAGGGTGCAAGAAAGTTTGCTGATGCTATCGAGGCAGTGTTAGGTGGGTCGGAAAACTGCTTGATTGGGGGGATACAAGGACTAATAGATTAACAGTAGCCACTGGCAGAGGTGAAAGTGATTCTTGCACTGCTTCTATTGGAATGAGCCGCAGCCTGGAAAATAAGATGCAGGATATTTCAGAGACTGCTGGGAATCATTGGGGTACAAATAAACACATAGGTTGTGTTAGGGTAGCTAAGAAAAAGAACAGGTGCATGTATACTTGCGTGTACACCAATGCTAGGAGTTTAGTAAATAAATTTGATGAATTTGAGGTATTGCTCAAAACATCAAAGGCAGATATTGTGGGGATTTCAGAGACGTGGTGTCACACAGATATAAGGAATGCAGATCTGGAGTTTGGGGAGTACAATGTCTACAGAAAGGATAGACAGGATAGGAAGGGAAGAGGGGTTATGCTATTAGTTAAGAAATACATAAAATCCAAGGAAGTGAAGCCAGTCGACATTGCTGGACAGTGCAGTGTCGAGTCAGTTTGGTGTGACATAAGCATTGGGAGATCAAAATTGAGAGTAGGAGTGTGCTATAGGCCTAATGACTCTGATGAGTATAATAAGAAACTGTACTGGGAAATAGAGTGGGCCAGTAAATCAGAGAGTCTTATAATGGGGGATTTTAATTTCCCAGATATTGACTGGATTTTGGGGGCTGGTCACTCACACACTAGCAAGGCTTTTGTGGATTTATTGGATGATTGTTTTCTACATCAGAATGTTCAGGAGGCAACTAGAGGGAGTAATACTCTTGATTTGATTATCAGTAGTGATTCTTCATGCATTAAGAATCTGCAGGTAAATGAACCACTAGGTGGCAGTGATCACAGTGTGCTGAAGTGGGATTTACTCAAAGAGGTAACTACCATTAGGGGTAAAGGGAAGGGTTATTGCTTTCGTAAAGGCGACTACAATGGACTGAGACAGTATTTAAATTCTATACAGTGGGACCAACTGATGATGTTACCAACAGCAAATTCAAAATGGGAAGCATTCAGAGAACTTATCTTGGAAGCTACTAGGTTTTACATACCAACTAAGAAATATTGTTCAAGGTTTAGGCCTAAGTGGATGTCAGATGAACTAATGAGACATATGGCAGAGAAGAAAAATGCATGGGATACATACAAATTAACACGTGACACAGAAGCCTATGATAGATACAAGTTGATCTGTAACCAAGTTACAAAGGAGGTTAGGCAGGCGAAGGCAGATTACGAGAAATCTTTGGCAAGGGATGCAAAGAAAAACAGCAAAGAGTTCTTTACTTATGTAAACTCTAGAAGGAAGGGGATGAATCAGATTGGTCCACTTGATATCGATGGGTCAACTGTTGATGATCTGCTCAGGTAGCTAACAAACTGAATGAATATTTTGCATCGACATTAACACATGAGGTGTTATTCAGCGAGGGGAATGCCAGAGGTGTATTCAAATCTGGCAGTAGGCTGGAGAATCTTGTAATAACTGAGAGTAAAGTGGAGGAGAAAATGTTGAAGATAAATACAAGAAAGGCATCTGGGGTGGATGGGATCTATCCAGTTATATTAAAGGAAGCAGCAAAGGAAGTAAGCAAACCCTTAGCCATAAGAGAGCCTCCTTGGACTCAGGGGAAGTACCCATGGACTGGAGATGTGCAAATGTGACCCCAATTCACAAAGGAGGATCAAAGGGCGACACAAGTAATTATAGACCTGTTAGTTTAACTTCTGTTCCTGGAAAATTAATGGAGGCACTGGTTAAAGAAGCACTGCAGGATCATCTAGACAAGACTTCAGTTATAGCTCAGACACAGCATGGTTTTATTAAGGGGAAGTCTTGCTTGACCAATTTGATTGGATACTATGATGCAGTCACAAAAGAACTGGATGCAGGGAAATAACTTTGATATTATATACTTGGATCTTAGAAAGGCTTTTGATACTGTTGCACATGGAAGACTGCTGCACAAATTGGAGCAGTGTGGCATTGGAGGCAAATTGCTACTATGGATAAAGGGGTGGTTGAGGGGGAGAAGACAGAGAGTGGTAATCAATGGACACTGCTCATCGTGGACTAATGTTATTAGTGAAGTCCCTCAGGGTTCAGTATTGGGTCCATTATTGTTTTCTGTGTTTATAAATGATATTGATGATGATGTATATCAAGCTTAATGTCCAAGTTTGCAAACGATATGAAGGTTGGCAGGGTTGTCAAGGATACTACTCACACTATGCTACTGCAACAGGATCTGGAAAGGTTGAGCAGATGGGCTGAGATGTGGCAAATGAAGTTTAACATTGACAAATGTAAAGTACTACATATGGGAAACAGCAACCCCAGAGCAACGTATCAACTCTGTGGTACTACACTGACAGTGGTAGAGAATGAAAGGGACCTGGGGTGGTTGTGCAGGCAGATATGAAGTTTTCTGAGCAGTGCAGACGGGCTGCAAGAGTAGCTCATGGTGTATTGTTGATGATATATAGGAATTTTTCTAGCAGGGATAAGGAGGTGATTATTCCCTTGTATAAGGCAATGGTCAGGCCGCACCTAGAGTACTGTATACAGGTCTGGAGACCTCATTTCAAGAAGGATGTAGAGATGCTGGAACGAGTACAGAGAAGGGCAACAAGATTAGTGAATGGAACAAAGGTGTGCTCTTACGAAGAAAGGCTTAAGTTTTGCAAATTACAGTGTCTGGAGGCTAGGCACCGGCGAGGCGATCTGATAGAGGTGTATAAAGCCTTGAATGGTTTGAGCATGCTCAATGCTGATGGGATTCTTCGTCTTGCTCAGAATAATCACCTGAGAGGGCATAAATTCAAATTGAGGAAAGACAGATGTAGGATAGACGTGAGGAAATTTGCCTTTAGCCAGCGGGTGGTTGGTTGCTGGAATAGACTTCCATCCATTGTCGTGAAAGTTGATAGCCTAAATAAGTTTAAGGCTGACCTGGACAGGTATTTCGAATGAACAGAGGGATGAAGTGGAAGTGGTTATTTTTTATTTATTTATTTATTTATTTTTTTTTTTTTTTGGCTGATGCTGCATAAGCTTGCTTTCTTGCATCAAATGCCTCTACTAATGCTAATTGTACAGCATTTACAAATGCAATAAGGAAAGTTTAATATTATCCAAATTACCTACACAGTAAGATGCATTCAGATTAACAAAGTAAGCAATCCTTTCGCCCGGATAAGGGCAGTCACACTGCAAGGCTTTAGTACACTAGTTCACAAAATCATTCCACAGGTATTTCCATCCATGCTTTGCTGCACCACCATCCATAATTTCGTTGCATTCCTGGATGGAGGATCTGAAGCTCGAACAGACCTTGCCACATCATCTCAAAGATGCTCCACAGGGCTGGTGTTCAGTGATCAGGGAGGCCATTCCTCGGTGGCAAAATCAGAATACTCTTTGAACCATGTTCTAGTCACCACAGCTCTGTGGGCAGGCGCATTGTCCTGCTGGAAGAGTCCATTGCACTGTGGCTGCATGATAACCATGCAGCAATACAGATGGTCTGCAAGGATGGACATGTAACCTGAACTGTTCAGAGATGCATCTAGACGTACCAGAGGTCCCAGTGTGTGCCAGTTGAACACACTCCAGACCATTACCCACTGTCCACCTGCCTGAACAGTTCCTTGTTGACATGACGGGAGGCGCCTCCGTAGCCAGGTGGGAAGGAGCAGCAGTGCGTAGCACATGCTTCTTGATTAGACCGGGGTTCGAGCCTGTCACCACCAAATATGGAGGAAGCGGAAAGGTCAGAGAATGACCACCGCATATCCCCGAAGCAATATGGCCTTAGTTGCTAATGCTCCTAAAAACCAAAATAACAATAACAACAACAACATGACGGGTGCATAGCTTCTTGCAGTTTACACCAGATACGCACCCTCCCGTCTGCTCAAAATAACTGGAAACTGGACTCGTTGGCCCATCTCCAATCATCAAAGGTCCAGTGTCGATGTTCTTTTGCCGAGTTGAGGCATAGAGTCCTGTTTTGTGGTGTTAGCAATGGGACTCTGGTAGGTTGGCTGCTCCCATAACCTATTGTGGCTAATGATTGCCTGATGGCCTTGGTAGAGACGTTTCTGGCACCTTCCTCATTGAAGTCGGCATTGATTTGTGCCACTGTTGCTCTCCAGTTGGGTGAAAAAATGTGAGACAGATGTCGATGGCCGCATTCATCCACCACCTTTCTCCAACCACAGCACTCTCCACAGTGAGATGTTATTCTGGAAATGGCATATTCCCGATACACTCTTGATACTGTTGAATGGGGATAGTGCAATTTCTGTACCACCTCACAATAGAGTGATCCATGCGTCGGGCACCCATTACTGTCCTTCTTTCAAAGTCAGTTAACTCACGATGTTTATCCATACTGGCATCAAATTGCCATCTACGTGAATGCAGTGTACCTACCCCCCAAGTGGTGGTTTCGTCCACTAGCGAGAGGGGTGACAATGTTGCTTTGCCGAGGAACCAGGTATTCCATCAGTGTAATAATTCACTGTCACTGTTATTAGGCTTAAACGTTAGATTAGCATTAGCATTAACAAAGGCACATTATGTAAGAAAGCAAGCTTATACAGCATCAGCAAAAAAAAAAAAAAAAAAAATCTAATTTCACCCATCCAATTGCACCAAATGTTTGTCTAGGTCTGCCTTGAATCTATTTAAGCTATCAACTTCTACAATGACAGATGGAAGTTTGTTCCAGCAATCAACCACATGCTGGCTAAAGGCAAACGTCCGCACATCTATCCTACAACTGTCTTTCCTCAATTTGAATTTATGCCTTCCCAGGCAATTATTCCGAGCAAGAGGAAGAATCCCATAAGCATTGAGCATGCTTAAACCATTCAAGGCTTTATACACCTCAATCAGATCACCTCGCAGGTGCCTAGTCTCCAGACACTAATTTGCAAAAACTTAAGCCTTTCTTCGTAAGAGCAACCCTTTGTTCCATTCACTAATCTTGTTGCCCTTCTCTGTACTCGTTCCAACAGCTCTACATCCTTAAAATGAGGCCTCCAGACCTGTATACAGTACTCAAGGTGTGACCTGACCATTGCCTTATATAAGGGGATAATCACCTCCTTATCTCTGCTAGAAAAATTCCTGTATATCGTTGACAAGACACCATGAGCTACTCTTGCACACCGTCTGCACTGCTCAGAAAACTTCATATCTAGCCTGCACAATTACCCCCAGGTCCTTTTCACTCTCTACCACTGTCAGTGAAGTACCACACAGTTGATACGTTACTCTGGGGTTACCTGCATCCCATATGCAGTACTTTACATTTGTCAATGTTAAACTTCAGTTTCCATCTCTCAGCCCATCTGCTCAACCTTTCTAGATCCTGTTGCAGCAGCGTACTGTCATTAACAACCCTGCTGACCTTCGTATCGTCTGCAAACTTGGACATTAAGCCTGATATATCAATATCATTAATGAATACAGAAAACAACAGTGGATCCAACATTGAATCCTGGGGGACTCCACAAATAACATTAGTTCATGAAGAGCAGTGTCCATTGATTACCACTCTGTCTTCTCCCACTCAACCATCGCTTTATCCATAGCAGCAATTTGCCTCCAGTGCCACACTGCTCCAATTTGTGCAGCAGTCTTCGATGTGCAACAGTATCAAAGACCTTTCTAAGATCCAAATATATGATATCAAAATTATTCTTTGCATCCAGTTCCTTTGTGATTACATCATAGTATCCAATCAAATTTGTCAGACAAGACTTCCCCTTAACAAACCACTGCTGTGTCTGAGCTATAGTCTAGATCAGGGGTGGGCCACATCCGGCCCGAGACGATGTTGAATCCGGCCCCCTCGGTAAATGCATAAATATAGAAAATCCATACCTGACTACAGCCGTAAACGTTCGGCTTAATTCGGTCCAATCGGGAATTGCGGCCAGTACAACAGTAACCAAGTGATTCTACGCACCATCAAAGAGTTATTTCCTAATTATTATTGTAGCATCGATCGAACAAAGTTCCTTTGGGTTTGACTTCTTATTGAAAAAAATAATATTGTGCGAGATATTTTATGTTTTATGCCTTTTCTAATTATTACAATTTTTAATTTCATATAATTTATAGCCCATAAAATTTCATATAATTTATAGCCCAATTAAAAAAAAGAAAAATTGATGCCGAATGCCGCATTTTCCGCATTTTGGAATTCAAAAGTACATCACCAAGAGTGTCAAGACTAATACTAAAGATTTCTAAGAGATACAAGCTAAAGATTATAATGATTTATGCACCAACATCGAGCCATGATGATGAAGAGGTTGAAGAAATGTACACTGAAATTGAGAGTCTTCTAGATGAGCAGAAAACCCACTACACTATTATTATGGGAGACTTCAATGCTAAGGTTGGAAAAAGACAAAACAGCACAGAAAGGGGAACTATAGGAAATTTTGGAATTGGTGAAAGAAATGAAAGAGGCGAAAGACTTGTGGAATTTGCAAAATCTCAAGGACTGTCAGTAATGAACACTTTTTTCAAGAAAAGGGTGAACAGAAAGTGGACATGGAAGAGTCCAAATGGATTAACTACTAATGAAATCGACTTCATCCTCACTAATAGAAGATATATTGTGAATGATGTCACCGTCCTAAATAAGGTAAATGTTGGAAGTGATCACAGAATGGTAAGATGTACACTTGATATAGATGTAGGAAAGGAAAGGAAAAAACTGACTCGAGTAAATAATACAAAGGTCTTTGAGATAACAGAAGAGGAGAAAAAGCAGTATGTACTGGAACTTAAGAACAAGTATGAGCTTCTGCAGACTGCTGAGGACCAAGATATCGACGAGGAATATTACAACTTTTTGAAAGTGATAAAGCCCAAGAAACCTATAGGGAAAAAGAAATCCAAAGAAGAAAAAATTAGTCAAGAAACACTTGTCATGATGAACCGAAGACGACAAATGAAAAGCAATAAAAACACTGACAGGGAGAAAATTGAGTATACTGAGTTATGCAAAGCCATTAGAAAGAGACTCAGAGAGGACATAAGAAGATTTAACACAAGAAAAGTAGAACAAGCATTAAGGGAAAACAAAGGATTTAAATCAGCAGCCATGAGCAGTAATACAGAAAGACAAATGATACTGAAACTGAAGAATAGCGATGGTGTACTTATAAACAGCAGAGAAGGCATAATTCAAATAGCAGAAGACTACTATAGAGAATTATACAAGGAGCAGGGGAATGATGCCAGCAGTGGGGAAGATGGATTGCAAAGTAGCAACACATACGACATACCCAATATTCTTCCTGATGAGGTAGAACATGCATTGAAGAAAATGAAGAATCAGAAAGCCCCGGGGGAAGATGAAGTTACTGTAGAGTTGTTAAAATTGGGAGGAAGAGACATAACACAAAAACTGGCAAGGCTCTTCACAAAGTGCATTAGAAAAGGTGTGACGCCTAAGCAGTGGAATAATGCAATCATAGTTTTGCTGCATAAGAAAGGAGATAAATCAGAAATTGGAAATTATAGACCAATTAGCTTGTTATCCCACATCTACAAGTTGTTCACAAGGGTCATTACTAACAGATTAGAAAGAATACTGGATGAGAATCAACTGAAAGAGCAAGCTGGCTTTAGGACAGGATTCTCAACTATGGATCACCTTCATGTAATATCACAGCTAATGGAGAAAGCAAATGAATATAAAACACCATTATGCCTGGCATTTGTGGATTATGAAAAGGCATTTGACTCCATACAGCATAAGGCAATGTTTCGGGCACTGGAAAGACAAGGCATTGATACCCCATATATTATGATTTTGAAGAAAATATACGAGAGTGCTACCTCCTTTATTAGACTAGACAAAGACAGTAGGAAATTTAAAATTGAGAAAGGAGTTCGACAAGGAGACACAATATCTCCTAAGCTGTTTACTGCTGCCCTTGAGGAAGCTTTCAGAAGATTAGACTGGTCGCAGAAAGGAGTCAGTGTGAACGGAGAGTACCTAAACCATTTGCGATTTGCAGATGACATTGTGGTCATAAGCCATGATCCCAAAGAATTAGAGGAAAATCTTAATCAGTTATGCACAGCTAGTAAGGATTTTGGACTAAAGATGAATATGGCTAAAACAAAAGTAATGATGAACAAGTATGCCACAGAAAGAGACATAATGATTGAAGGAGCAGTAATTGAAAAGGTGGAGTCATATACTTATCTGGGACAAGTTATTAGCTGTAATAATGATAAATGGCTGGAAGTCAAGAGAAGAATAAATTTTGGATGGATAGCATTCAGGAAATATAGTCACATACTGAAGAGCAATATCCCAGTTTGTCTGAAACGTAAAATAATGGACCAATGTATACTCCCCACCATGACTTATGGAAGTGAAACTTGGGCACTCACCAAAAGAATGGAAGAGAAGCTGAGAACCACACAGCGAAGAATGGAACGAATCATATTGGGAATAAGACTGTTAGATAAGAAGAGAAACACATGGATTAGGCAACAAACTCAAGTAAAGGACATTCTTATCAAAACTAAAGAACTAAAATGGTCTTGGGCAGGACACATAGCTCGAAGACATGATGACAGATGGACTAAGAAAATAACAGAATGGTATCCAAGAGGAGCTAGAAGAAAACCTGGAAAACAAAGGCGGAGATGGATAGATGAAATTCATGAGTTTGTGGGTAGTAAATGGATGTCCAGTGCTCAAAACAGAAGCAACTGGAAAGTTGCTGGAAAGGCCTTCATCCTGCAGTGGATTGAAAATGGCTGATGATGATGATGATGATGCCGCATTTTCAATGATAATTGGACTTTCAGATATTTTTTTTAAAAATACATTAATAATTTGGTAATTCAAGTAATATAACATTTTTTAGGTTCTGATTTTTTTTATTAAATCGTTCAATCTATTCCGGCCCGCACCATGATGTGAAATTTTCATTCGGCCTGCACCATGATACGAAAATTTCGTTCGGCCCGCTGACGAAAAAAGTTGCCCACTCCTGGTCTAGATGATCTAGATATATCTAGATGATCCTGCAATGCTTCTTTAATCAGTGTCTCCATTAATTTCTCTGGAACAGAAGTTAAACTAACAGGTCTGTAATTACCTGTGTCTCCTTTTGATCCTCCTTTGTGGATTGGGGTCACATTTGCACATCTGCAGTCCATGGGTACCTCCCCTGGGTCCAGGGAAGCTCTCATAATTATGGCTAAGGGTTTGCTTACTTTCTTTGCCACCTACTTTAATATAACTGGATAGATTCCATCCACCCCCATGGTAAGAGTGGGTAATGGCAGTAATCAAGATCAACTGCAATGCTACTGCAACAACATCTAGAAAAATTAGACGGATGGGCTGAGAAATGGCAATTGATGTTTAATATTGACAAAAGCAAGATGGGTAGCAGTAATCCCAGATTAATGTAACTATGTGTGATTGTAGTGGAAAATGAAAAAAACCTAAGGGGTAATTGTGTAGTCAGATATGAAGTTCTCTGAGCAGTGCAGAAAAGCTTTCAGGACAGCTCATGACATTGTCACTGATATAAAGGAATTTGGCAGCAGGGATAGGAAGGCAATGTTTTGTTTATATAAGGCAATGGTTAGATCACAACTTAGTACTGTATATAGATGTGGAAGCTTCATTTAGGAAGGATATAAATCTTTTGGAATGGTTGCAGAGAAGTAAGAGATTAGTGAGCAGAACCAAAGGATTCTTCTACCAGGAAATGCCCTAGAGACTAGACCTTCAAGAAAATATGATTGAGTTGTTTAATGCATTGAGTAATCTCAATCCTGACGGAATCCTTCCTTTTGTCTCAAACTACACGAGGGAACATCAGTTAAAATTGAGGGAGGGATGGTTGCGGGATAGATATGTGGAAATTGCTTCATCCAGCAGGTACTTCATTGTTGGAACGAACTTCTGTCCAGTATTGTAGAAGGAGGTAGTTTGAAGCTATAATAAGTTGCTTTCTTGCATCGTTTTCCAGCACTAATACTAATTTACCATACAAACCATGTAAATTTCCTGGATAATTGTATCTCACGCATTCTGACAATTTTTTATTTTTTTTGAAATTAAATATGAATAAATATGGTTACTATATAAACCTAATAAAGTAATCCAGAGGTTCCCAAAGTATGCAGTGTGGCCCCCCACACACTTGGTTTTGTGGGTAGGGGCTTATTTTCAAGAAGCACTTTTTTTTTTTTTTAATGAAATATGGCCAAATTATCCCACTAATCACAAACCATCCAGGTATAAAGCATTTTTTATATACAGGGTAATTCACTACCAGTGCGACAAACTTGCAGGAGGTGTAGGGGGCACAAAGACGAATCGGAATCACATAGCATTGCAGGGTCCGAAATGCCTTCGTCATGCGGTAGAGGACATTGAACGTGAGGTCGCGTGAACAGCGATCCCGCTGGAAGTCAGCATTTGCGAACCATTTCTGTTGAAGAAACCAAGTAGCAAAAGTCCTCCGGAGTGGATAATCCGCAGGCCCCAATGATTGGACGCGCTGCAGATGGTATGGACTCATTTGGTTTGTTGACAGTATCCTCCATACAGTGGATTGGGAAATACCCAATCATTGGCCTATCGCTCGAGTACTTGTACTAGGATTGCCTTCTGCAAGACGTAGGATATTCTCCTCATTGTCTGGCATCCTCGTCATTCGCTCTCAATTCACGGTACCTCATGAAACAACCAGTCTCACGTAACCTTCTGTGCACACGTGCGAAAATCGTATGATGAGGAGCACGCCTGTGTGGGAAACGTTCCTGGTACAAGCACAGAGGCGCCTCCGTAGCCAGGTGGGAAGGAGCAGCAGTGCGTAGCACACGCTTCTTGATTAGACCGGGGTTTGAGCCCATCACCACCAAATACAGAGGGTGCGGAAAGGTCAGGGAATGACCACCGCATATCCCGGAGCAATATGGCCTTAGTTGCTAATGCTCCTAAAAACCAAATAACAATCAAGCGCAGAGCGGCGTGCCCGTTACAGTCTGCAGCTCCATATGTGAGGTGCATGTCGGCCAGTTCAACGTTTGAATACTCGTCCATCCTACTGAATTGGGAACCGGTTCGCAAATGCTGACTTCCAGCGGGATCGCTGTTCACACGACCTCCCGTTCAACGTCCTCTACCGCATGACGAAGGCATTTCGGACCCTGCAATGCTATGTGATTCCGATTCGTCTTTGTGCCCCCTGCACCTCCTACAAGTTTGTCGCACTGGTAGTGAATCACCCTGTATATCTATTATTTTTGTTTTTTTTCTACAAGATTAAATGATTGAAGTATATATTAATTTATAAGAAGTGTCTAGTTTTAATAAGAGCTATTATATGCTCAATATTTCTTATATTTTTTTCCGAACTATAATATAGGGATTACCTTGGTCTCTTTATAGGAATGCTTCCTTTCCAACTCTCCTAGTCAATCACGTAAGAATTCAATTACAATAATAAAATTTCATTTTTTTAATGTGTTCCTTACCAACTGCTCGTGCGCGATTCAATAAATCGGAATCGCCGTGAGGCCCAACCCGACCCCTAAAATACTAGCCGCAATGCAGCTATCAACATAGGGAAACATTGTCAGCATTAACAAATAAGTTAAAACAAATATTAATACATGAAGACATATTTTCCTCCTCATTGTAATTAAATTTTTACGTGATCGACTAGGAGAGTTGGAAAAGAAGCATTCCTATAAAGAGACTAAGTTAATCCGTGTATTATTTATTATAGTTTGTAAAAAAATATAGGAAATATTGAGCATATAATAGCTCTTATTAAAACTAGAGTACTTTGCTTATATATCTGACTTCATATTATGCTTCTCCCCTCCATTTCAAAATTATAACACACATATTTAATTGTATCTCACACATTCGTTTAATTGGACTATTTGTAAATAACTCATCTGTATTTGTTTATCTATATTCTATTCTCATTGTACATCCATGTGCATTTGTTCTTACATTGCCTTAAACATAAAATCATACATTTATTATACAGTCAGTCCTCGTATAGCATGATAGTTGTGTTCCTAGAAACTCTTGTGCAATGCAAAATCGTGAAATATAAAGAACAGGGCCTATGGGAAAAATAGGGTTAGGTGCCGGCCACCCAAGATTTAAGACACATTTGTAACCAAAACATTACCAAACACAATAAATAATCGTAATAAAATACGTAAGTATTTTATTACGACTATTACGTAATAAAATATTGCTAATGATTTTGCTTCTATCGTAAGCAAACTTGTTTTTTGTTTGATTTTCTATCCAAACAGATGACAGCCGTTCCATCTCTTCCAATTCTTTGTGTCTTAATCTAATGAATTTTAATTACACTTTGAGTTGTTCCTGCTATGAAAGTTGTTTTTATTTTCTCTGCATTCTTTGTAATTCTCGGCGTTCCCTCATTTAGGTCTGTAGCACGTGCAACATCACATGGTCTTTCATTTCGCTCAAAGCGTTTCACAATTTCATATTTTTTCTCTATCAACAGAGGCAGACTGGCCATAAGCCTTACCGGGGAAACCCCGGTGGGCCGGAGGCCAATGTGATTTTGGCCATAAACCACAGTATGAGGCCACTATAAATTTTCCCGGGTAAGAATTTTTGATCCAGTCCGCCTCTGTTTATCGATATTGCTTTTCTTTTTCTCTCTGAATCTGCAGTGTCTTCACCAGGATGCTTCCTATTCACACCTTTTAAGTATTTTACTCATTTTTAGGGAATAAAGCACAATTACAAAACGAGGAGGCACGCTTGATACGCATAAACAAAGCTGCGCGCGTGTAGTAACTGAATAAACAACACCGTAAAGGCAGAGATACACTATTAACACCTCACATTTTACTAAAGCACATTTCTAGGGGTTACTACCATAAAACAATTTCCAGTTACGTTCCTGCTGGTGGAATCTGTTATAAACTGGTAGTAAACTCGATCTAATTGCATTTGCGATTATACCGATAGCTGGAATTGTGTTGGTTTTTACGTTATTATGGTGAAATGTGTTTCTCCTTCACTGATATAAAAAACATAAATAGTTTTTCAGAATCTTCTCTTCATTCCTATCGTGTTGCGCTCGACTGCCATTTCTTGTAAACACAAAGGCGAATCATGCATAAGCGAATTCGGTTCGTGTTATATAAGATATCGTTCCCCTATTTATAAATCCTGTATGATCGAATTCGTGTAGTGTAAACACGTGTTATATGAGGACTGACTGTACTACAAGTGTATTTATGCATTTAAATACACTTTTTCATTATTACACAGCCATTATCATAATTTTTAATTATACTCATTTAACTATACATTTGTTTATCTACATATTTGTTTTAGCTATATATTCATTTACTTGTTCTTTGTTTGTTTGTTTGTTTGTTATATTGGTTTTTAGGAGCATTAGCAGCTAAGGCCATATTGCTCCGGGGATATGCGGTGGTCATTCCCTGACCTTTCCGCATTCTCCGTATTTGGTGGTCACAGGCTCGAACCCCGGTCTAATCAAGAAGCGTGTGCTCCGCACTGCTGCTCCTGCCCACCTGGCTATGGAGGTGCCTTCGTTTACTTACACATTAGTGTATTTACACACTCGTTTAATTATACATACATTTATTTATGCATTTGTTTAGTTATATATTTGTTTAAATACAATTTTTATCATACATAGACACAAGAACATTATGAGAGATTGGGTAGCCAACTTAAAGCACGAATATACTAGAACTACACTTAAGTATTCTGCCCAAAAATATCATATTTTATTTTTAAGGCAATGTCTCTCTGAGAATATCATCCTAAAATTTACAAAGGGAGTCCATAAATTTAAAATTAGAAGCTTTAGCCAAAGAATTAAAAGATAGGCATTCTCATAAATTACAATCACTTCAAGGTATACAGAATAATATTGATAGCAGCATTATTACACCCCATTACAGATGTAACGTGACCAATCATACGATGAATAATCGACATAGCACTTTAAACCATTGCAACATGCTACCTTCTGATTATAACATGATTGAAAATGAAGTAAATGTAGACAATACGGAATTATCATTTTTAACTACATCAGTTAATAACATCTTGATGGGGTGTAAGAGTATATGACAAAAGTAAAAAATCTTTTGTCATATACTCTTACACCCCATCAAGTTACATTACTAGGTAAAGGTCAAGTGCAGCCATTATCAACCCACTGCAGGATGGAAGCCTCCTCAACAATTCATGCTGAGGGAACTAGGAAAGGGTTTAAATTACAATTTATCACTATGTATTCTACCAAAGAAACAGTTAATTGTTGATCTTGAGTATTGTCTTAGAGATTTACCACAAAGAAATAATTTTACTCAACAGAATAATTGGATTATAAATCTTGCCAATATTTCAAGTATTCCGAAATTGAACAAAAATGAATCTGAAGCATTGCGTAAATTGAGGGATAATCAAGATATTATTATGCAAAAGGCTGATAAGGGAGATACAGTGGTCATACTTAATAAGAATGATTATATCGAAAAATTATATATCATCATATCAGCAACAACATATCAAGAGGTTGATCCTTCTGTTTTTTATAATTTACTAAATAAATATAACAAAACCCTAACATTATATAGGAAGGATGACTATATTACAATGTCACAACTTAAGCAGATTAAAGCCCGCACCTATAATGTTCCCACCCTTTTCACCCAAGTTAAGTTACTTAAACCAGGTAATCCTATCCGCCCAATTGTTTCTTATAAAAATTCAGCCTTTTCATCTTTGGCTATGTTTATTTATTCTATTATAAAATCATTTAGAGAGATTCTAAAATATAATATAAAAAATTATGACTCGCAAAATTAAGGAAGACTCTAAATTATATTCTCTAGATGCAACATCTTTAAACACTAATGTTAATGTCCCATACTCACTAGATATTATTTGGGACCTACTTAATGATAACAATATTAATATTATAAAAACCAGACTCCTCAGAGATAAGATTTTTGAACTTTCCAAGTTATTAGTTACTGCCAATTAAATTTTATTTCAAAATAAAATATATAGACAGATCTTTGGCTTACCAATAGGCCTTAGTATTAGTGGACTCATTGCAGAGCTATATCTGGATAAAATAGAGAACATATATCTGAATCCATTTATACCACAAATCTCATATTACAGCAGTCATTTAGATGATGTTCTTGTCATAACAAATCATACTACAGGTCAACCATCACTAATCCGGCAGCGTTGGAACCTGTGGGGTTCTGGATTGGGGTGTTTTCCGGATCACCGATGGTTATTTTAGCACATACATTTTACCCAACAGCTAACCACCTCCTTCTACTTTTAATACGCTGACTGCCAAGCTATTTTAACAAAAAAATTCCCCAGGGGCCAAAAAATATTTAGGAAATAATTTGATTAGTAATTCTAAAATAAATATTGTAATGTCAGTGTTGTCGTTTTTTTGCTTAAAATATATAAAAAAAAGTATTTTTTTTTTATGTCACATATATGTTTATTTCTTAAGAAGCTGTGTCGGCCACATACGTGTAACGCTATTACGGCATACATATGAAGGTCGTTTGTGATTAGTTTATTGTGCTTGCGGCAAGTGCTGCAATAAAACTAATTACTAAAAAATAAACTCTCAAACATTGCAATAAGTTTGTCAGTATTGATAGAAATTTGACAAGAAGAAGAAATGAATCACTTATAAGTTTATCAAGTGGAAACCTGCTGTACACCAATGGAAACAGTGAAAGGAGTGAAGGTGGAGTTGGGTTTCTGGTTCATAAAGATTTTAAAAACAACATTTTGGAATTCAAAAGTACATCACCAAGGGTGTCAAGACTAATACTCAAGATTTCTAAGAGGTACAAGCTAAAGATTATAATGATTTATGCACCAACATCGAGCCACGATGATGAAGAGGTTGAAGAAATGTACACTGAAATTGAGTCTTCTAGATGAGCAGAAAACCCACTACACTATTATTATGGGGGACTTCAATGCTAAGGTTGGAAAAAGGCAAAACAGCGCAGAAAGAGGAACTATAGAAAATTTTGGAATTGGTGAAAGAAATAAAAGAGGTGAAAGACTTGTGGAATTTGCAGAATCTCAAGGAATATCAGTAATGAACACTTTTTTCAAGAAAAGGGTGAACAGAAAGTGGACATGGAAGAATCCAAATGGATTAACAACTAATGAAATCGACTTCATCCTCACTAACAGAAGATATATTGTGAATGATGTTACCGTCCTGAATAAGGTAAATGTTGGAAGTGATCACAGAATGGTAAGATGTACACTTGATATAGATGTAGGAAAGGAAAGGAAAAAACTGACTCGAGTAAATAATACAAAGGTCTTTGAAATAACAGAGGAGGAGAAAAAGCAGTATGTACTGGAACTTAAGAACAAGTTTGAGCTTCTGCAGACTGCTCAGGACCAAGATATCGACGAGGAATATTACAACTTTCTGAAAGTGATAAAGCCCAAGAAACCTATAGGGAAACAGAAATCCAAAGAAGAAAAAATTAGTCAAGAAACACTTGTCATGATGAACCAAAGACGACAAATGAAGAGCAAGAAAAACACTGACAGGGAGAAAATTGAGTATACTGAGTTATGCAAAGCCATTAGAAAGAGACTCAGAGAGGACATAAGAAGAATTAACACAAGAAAAGTAGAACAAGCATTAAGGGAAAACAAAGGATTTAAATCAGCAGCCATGAGCAGGAACACAGAAAGACAAATGATACTGAAACTGAAGAATAGCGACGGTGTACTTATAAACAGCAGAGAAGGCATAATTCAAATAGCAGAAGACTACTATAGAGAATTATACAAGGAGCGAGGGAATGATACCAGCAGTGGGGAACATGGATTGCAAAGTAGCAACACATACGACATACCCAATATTCTTCCTGATGAGGTAGAACATGCATTGAAGAAAATGAAGAATCAGAAAGCCCCGGGGGAAGATGAAGTTACTGTAGAGTTGTTAAAATTGGGAGGAAGAGACATAACACAAAAACTGGCAAGGCTCTTCACAAAGTGCATTAGAAAAGGTGTGATGCCTATGCAGTGTAATGCAATCATAGTTTTGCTGCATAAGAAAGGAGATAAATCAGAAATTGCAAATTATAGACCAATTAGCTTGTTATCCCATATCTACAAGTTGTTCACAAGGGTCATTACTAACAGATTAGAAAGAATACTTGATGAGAATCAACCGAAAGAGCAAGCTGGCTTTAGGACAGGATTCTCAACTATGGATCACCTTGATGTAATATCACAGCTAATGGAGAAAGCAAATGAATATAAAACACCATTATGCCTGGCATTCGTGGATTATGAAAAGGCATTTGACTCCATACAGCATAAGGCAATGTTTCGGGCACTGGAAAGACAAGGCATAGATACTCCATATATTATGATTTTGAAGAAAATATATGAGAGTGCTACCTCCTTTATTAGACTAGACAAAAACAGTAGCAAATTTAAAATCGAGAAAGGAGTTCGACAAGGAGAGACAATATCTCTGAAGCTGTTTACTGCTGCCCTTGAGGAAGCTTTCAGAAGATTAGGCTGGTCGCAGAAAGGAGTCAATGTGAACGGAGAGTACCTAAACCATTTACGATTTGCAGATGACATTGTGGTCATAAGCCACGATCCCAAAGAATTAGAGGAAAATCTTAATCAGTTATGCACAGTTAGTAAGGATTTTGGACTAAAGATGAATATGGCTAAAACAAAAGTAATGATGAACAAGTATGCCACGGAAAGGGAAATAATGATTGAAGGAGCAGTAATTGAAAAGGTGGAGTCATATACTTATCTGGGACAAGTTATTAGCTGTAATAATGATAAATGGCTGGAAGTCAAGAGAAGAATAAATTTTGGATGGATAGCATTCAGGAAATATAGTCACGTACTGAAGAGCAATATCCCAGTTTGTCTGAAACGTAAAATCAATGTATACTCCCCACCATGACTTATGGAAGTGAAACTTGGGCACTCACCAAAAGAATGGAAGAGAAGCTAAGAACTACACAGCGAAGAATGGAACGAATTATATTGGGAATCAGACTGTTAGATAAGAAGAGAAACACATGGATTAGGCAGCAAACTCAAGTAAAGGACATTCTTATCAAAACTAAAGAACTAAAATGGTCTTGGGCAGGACACATAGCTTGAAGACATGATGACAGATGGACTAAGAAAATAACAGAATGGTACCCAAGAGGAGCTAGAAGAAAACCTGGAAGACAAAGGCAGAGATGGATAGATGAAATTCATGAGTTTTTGAGTAGTAAATGGATGGCCAGTGCTCAAAACAGAAGGAACTGGAAAGTTGCTGGAGAGGCCTTCATCCTGCAGTGGATTGAAAATGGCTGATGATGATGATAGAAATTTTGTGAAAACAAGTTCGTTAGTGCGCTGTATTATCCATCATATTGTGTTGTTTTTCTGCAAGTTTTTGTTAAAAAAAAAATCTGAAAAAGAATGGCTAAAAGAAAATTACTAAGATAAGAGGAACTGAGAGAAATTTCCGGAATTTACAATGAGTTAAAACTTCTCACAAGACACACCGCTATTGAGTTTTTTCAGAAGTTCAACTTTATCTGTTATGGACAATGTACGGTGTTTGCACTTTGCACCACAACAGGCACTTCCTTTACGCATGGAACCATGGCTGGGCTAAATGTGAGCAGGTTATAATAAATGCAGAAAAACAAATGGGAATGGCTTACCAGTGTTTACGAGTTTGCGCCAACAGCTGATGCCGAGTTTACGAGTTTGCGCCAACACCACCAAAACAGTAGTGGCAGGTTGGTGCGCTGACCTGGGAAATTTGAAATTTCCTTCATGGAAATTATGTTCGAATTACCGGTGGAACTGGATTAGTGCTGGTCGACTTGTACTATAAATTCTATTTTAGAAGTTCTTAATAACGTTCGTACTAGATTAAAATTTACATTAGAAATCGAGACGGAGGAAACTAAATCTATTAATTTTCTTAATTTTACATTACAGAGGGTGGGGAAAAAACTAAATTTTAGTATCTACAAGAAACCGACTAATATGGGCATGTTACTCCATTATAATAATAGCTATCATCCATATACATAAAAAAATTGGTCATGCTTAATCAGTTCTTAAATGCTTTTAAATATTCAACCACATTGAATGTGCTACAATTAGAAATCAAGGAACTAACAAAAAGATTCCTCAATAGACGTTATCCAATTAATTCTACGAAAAAATTAAACTGATTGCCCAGGAAAAGATAACCAATAATAATCAGAAAACAAATATTGAAAAAAAGCATTTTATTACAATTCCATATGTTGAAAACTAGTATAACAAACAGTTATTTATGTAAGGGCACGGATATGAAAGTGATAGCTAAACCCACAGATAAATTGTATACATTATTAAGGAAATGTGTGACTAATTCTTCCTTTCAACAAATACATGATCTTGTTTATAGCATTCCTTGTAAAGATTGTGATTTGACTTATATTGGATCCACTCAGGTAGTGTTAGATTTTTGCATGAAACAACATGAAGCTTCAGTATGTGCATTGAGAACAAATGCCTCAGAGCTGGCATTTCATGCCGTAAATGAAGAACATTTCCTTTCTTTCCTTTTTAATGAAGCTAAAATAATTAATGTTCAACATAATTATAGTAAATTACTTATTGCTGAAACCCTTGAAATGAAACTGCAAAAATGCGATTAACATTCATAGCCCTTTTTTGATATCAGATGATTGGTCCTATAAGCCCATGTGATGAGAACTAAATTTATTTTAAATACAAACACATCGGCGAATTTTTATTTCTATTCTGTCCTGTGAACACAAGGCATCGGAAAGTATCTGTCTTCACGTTTTCATATTTGTTTTAACTTATTTGTCAATGCTGACATAATGTTTTTCGACATTGACAGTTGCATCACGGATAGTATTTTAGGGATCGGATTGAGGCCTCAACGGTGATTCTGAATCATGGACGAGCTGTCGGTATGGAACACATTAAAAAAAAAAATGAAATTTTATTATTGTAATTGTTCCAGAACAAGTGCAAATAAACATATCCGACCTAAAATTTAGCTACGAATATACACACTTCTTATTGGAAAAGAAGGAATGCTTCTTTTCCAACTCTCCGAAAATGGAGCGAGTGGATGGGTGAAATAAGGGTGGTTTTTTTTTTTTTTTGGCTGATACTATATAAGCTTGATTTCTTGTATCATGTGCCTTTGCTAATGCTATAAAGAGACCAAGGTAATCCCTGTACTATTTATAATAAGAAGTGTGTATATTTGTAGCTAAATTTTAGGTCGGATATGTTTATTCGCACTTGTTCTGGAACTTGGGTGGTAAGCAAAATTTATGAAAAATTTTAAGGGGAATCAAGGTATAAAAGTTTGGGCACCTACAAACTAATCCCATTTGAAACATTATCAAACAACAAACTAAGTTGCCCTCTTTTTATTATTGAGAATCTTATAACTAGTGGTGGAATAACAAAGACTACTTCTACATGACTACTTCTTTCAGCATTGGTATCAGAACCCTCTGTTACTTTTATTGCCTTTGCACAGTGCTTTTTTGAATGGGTATTGGAGATTACATTATCACTATCATCTCTCTCTTCATTTTGCATTTGGGCCTGCAGTACATGGAAATCTTTGGTTGGATTTCTGGGTTAATATTCTTTCACATGTAGCATATAATGGAGGATTGTTTTCTACAGCAATATGTTCGAGAGGCAACCAGAGGGAGTAATACTCTTGATCTGATTATCAGTTAAATAAAGATTTGCAGATAAAGGAACCACTAGGTGACAGTGATCACAGTGTACTGATGTGGGATTTACTTAAAGATGTAACTACCATTAAGGGTAAAGGGAGGGGGTTTTTGCTTTCGTAAAGGTGACCGCAGCGGTCTCAGACAGTTTTTAAATTCTATACAGTGGGATCACCTGATGATGTTACCAACGGTGAATTGTAAATTGGAAACCTTTGGGGACTTAATCTTGGAGGCCATTAGGCTTTCACACCAACTAAGAATTCTGTTCAAGGTTTAGTCAAATGGATGTCAGATGAATTAATGAGGCTGGTGGCAGACAAGAAAAATGCATGGGATGCATATAAATTATCAGGCAACACAGAAGCCTACAGCAGATATAAGCTAATCTGTAATTAAGTCACAAAGGCGGTTAGGCAGGCAAATTACAAGAAATCTTTGCCAAAGACTTCTTGTAATTATGTAAATTCTAGAAGGAAGGAGATGAATCAGGTTGGTCCACTTAACATAGTTGGTTCGACTATTGATGATCCCGCTCAAGTGGCTGATGAACTGAATGAATATTTTCCATCTACATTCACAAATGAGGAGTTATTCAAGGAGGGGAATGCCAGAAGTTTATCAGACTCTTAACAGGGAGCTAAGTGATTTCGTAATAACTGAGAGCAAAGTGGAGGAGAAATCGTTGAAGTTAAACATAAAAAAGGCACGTGGGGTGGATGGAATCTATTCAGTTATATTGAAGGAGGCAGCAAGGAAAGTTAGCAAACCCTTAGCCATAATTATGAGAGTATTATTAGATTCAGGGGAATTCAGGGGGTATTGTTAGATTCAGGGCACATCTCCAACCCCATGGATTGGAGATGTACAAATCACAATTCACAAAGGGGGTTCAAAGGATGACACAATAATTATAGACCTATTAGTTTAACTTCTTTTCTGGAGAAAATAATGGAGTCACTGGTTAAAGAGATGGTATGGGATCACTTAGACAACACTGCAGTAAATTTCAGGCACAGCATGGGTTTGTTAAGGGGAAGTCTTGTCTGACCAATTTGATTGGATACTATGATGTGGTTACAAAGGAACTGGATGCAAAAAATAATTTTGATATTGTATACTTGGATTTCAGGAAAGCTTTTGGTACCGTTGCACATGGAAGACTGCTGTACAAACTGGAAGTACTACCATATTGTCTCATTGGCATTCCGAATCTGAACTGTTTTCGAGCCACGAAGATGACCAACCTCTTGATCTCTGTATGTTAGCAGGTTCATACTGGAAGTTGCCACCCCCCCCCCAATTCCGAGCGATTCGGAATTTGCATTTCAACGAGGTGCCTCACCCTTGGAAAAACCAACCACCAGTTCTGAAATATCGGTTGAGACGGCATATTCATCAGAGTTTATATTCATCGAAAAGCAAGTTTATACACTGATGCTGTATAAACTTGCTTTCTTGCATCATATGCCTCAGTATGGCATTAAGGGCAAGTTGCTGCAATGGATAAAGCGAAGATTGATGGAAGACAGCAGAGAGTGGTAATAAATGGACCCTGCTGTACGTGGACTGTTATTAGTGGAGTCTCCCAGGGTTTGGTGCTGGGCACATTGTTGTTTTGTGTATTTATCAATGATATTGATGAAGGTATATCAAGCTTAATGTTGAGGTTTCCAGATGACAAAGGTTGGCAGGGTTGTTAATGATGCTAAAGATAGTATGCTACTGCAACACAATCTAGAAAAGTTAGTCAGATGGGCAGAGAAGTGGAAACTGAAGTTTAACATTGACAAATGCAAAGTACTGCATATGGGTAGCAGTAACCCAAGAGAAAAGTACCAACTGTGTGATACTACTCTCAGGGAGGCAGAGAATGAAAATGATCTGGGTAATTGTGCAGTCAGATAGTTCTCTGAGTAGTGCAGATTGACTGCCAGAGCAGGTCATAGGAGTTTTGTCAGTGATATAGGAATTTTGTTATCAGAGACAAGGAAGTGATTATCCCTTTGTATAAGGCAATGGTCAGGCCACACCTTGAGTACTGTGTACAGGTCTGGAAGCCTCATTTTAGGAAATATGTACAATTGCTAGAACAAGTACAGAGAAGGGCAATAAGATTGGTGAGAGGAACAAAGGGGTGTGCTTTTGAAGAAAGGCTTAAGTTCTGCAAGTTACAGCACCTGGAGACTAGGGACCTGCGAGGTAATCTGATTGAGGTGTACAAGGCCTTGAATGGTTTGAGCGGGCTCAGTGCTGATGGGATACTTCCACTTGCTCAGACTAAGAACCTGAATGGGCATAGATAAAAACTGAGGAAAGACAGTTGTAGAATAGATGTGCAGAAGTTTGCCTTTAGTCAGTGAATAGTTGATTGGTGGAACAGACTTCCATCTGTTGTTTTGGAAGTTGATAGGTTAAATAAATTTATGGCTGAACTAGAGAAAAATTGAGTGACCGGATGGGCGAAATGGGAAGGTGTTTTTTTTTTTTTTTTTTTTTGCCTCAACTAATGCTAATGCTAATATGAAGAATTATTAAGATAACAATGACTTGGGATAATTTGTTATATTTCAAGTCCACCATACATCAATTCTTTCATTATCCCTTTGTATAAGGCAATGTGAGCCCCTACCATCTGGTAGGGTCTCACACTGAAACTGACACTTCAAAGATATTTATTTCTTTACCTTCAGTGATGTTGTGAAGTACTAGAAACCTTTACGAAATCAGCTCATTTAAATTTGGGTCAAAAATCTTGTTCTCCAAATAGTGATATTGGATGACAAATTTGTTCTTCAAATACAATTATATTTAAGTTAAAGTTAAATAATATTTAACTTAATGCTTCTGATAACCTGGTTTGACAATTTTGCTATATATGAATTCTGTTTGAAGCTAACAAACTTTCAGCTGCCACAAGGAAACATAATTTGGGCAAAGGAAATTATGATAAAAAGTCAGCTGGCAACCCAACTATTTACCGAATTTATTCATAAATTCCTACAGCTTCTGCTATAAGTGTATTAAATTTTTGAAGTAGTAATACTTTATTGGATTTTATCAAAATACACACCTCAGTGGCACAACGGTGGTTTTAATGATCATTACGTATTATTTCTACACATGTCCCTCATCGGTCTTTTGTGATTGACAAGGTAGTATTTAATAATTTATTGATAAGGGAGGTAGTGTTTCGGTTCTTAGTTTTAGATTCTAAGGTCAGCTAGATTTTTGGCACCACAGTTCACAGTGAGCCATGCACTTCTCGTAGAACCCACAACTTCTTTACTTGCATATGCTAACCACTGGACCTGAATTGCATTGGCTCTTCTCCGGTGCTTAGTAGGTAGCCAAGGAGGTGATGTCATTTTGTTGGTTTATTGTGTTTTAAATAAATTCAGATAATGTTCAAAAGTTAGAGGCTCAGAGTACTTTGGATGTCTACAGTTAATTTCAGGTCTGTAAGAACTTTGTTGACTCATTTCAGTTATCATTCCACTTCATTTTGAAGTGGAAATGAAAAGAGTTATCATTTCATCAGTTATTCAGTTATCACTCAGAACAGGTGCTTTTCCGAAGACATTTAAAAAAAAAAAAAACAACAACAACTCTGCACTGTTTTATCCTGTCGTGAAATAAAATTTTCCTTTATATTGTTTCAAATATGATTCTTGCATTTTTATATCATTTAAACACCTCCAAAATAGAAAATTAAGTATTAGTATTTCCTAAAAAATGAGAAAAATGAATACTAAGTTTAAAAGAAGACAAGAAATGATTAATTGATTATTTTTTATTCTAGAGATATCACAATAAAGCGGCAGATCTGTAAAAGCTGTAAAGTTATTTTGTATCCAGGCATCACATCGTCAACAAGGCACAAAAGTAAGTTTTTTAATATACGAGTGGTTATAATTAAATTGTCCCTTTAGAGACTTATAAATAGGAACTGATTAAATGTGCAAAGGGAAATTTTGGCTCAGACAAAATGCAGACCAGGTAAAAATTAAAAACAAGAAAAAGTAGTTAAAACAGAAGTGAAATCACTGCTGTATGCAACAATAAATATTGCTGATATTTCTGGAGGGACCATGAAAGTAGATGATCAGAGAGTAGGCATGTTTGGTATGCTACTAGGAATGAGAATCTGCATTGTTGGCAAAACTGTTACTAGAACAATGGCCAATTCAAAGGATTGGAAATATGCTTTCTCTCAAAAACCAAAACAGGATCTTTTCACAAAAATTGGACACTGTAGACTAAAGACATGACAAAGAGGGTTCAGGAGACGTAGTTTAAACTTTCATGTCTCTGTCTTTTAGTCCATGCATGAAGATAGTGACAAGAGTAGTGTTGTTAAAAGGAAAAAAATCTGGGAATAACAAACATCTGGTCAGAGGGAGGTGAAGTGAACTTAAGATAATAAGAGAAGGGAAATTAGCTAAACAAATATTTGAATCAAAATAAATGAGGATATATACTCAAAGGCAGACCAAGGGGAAGGTAGAGCAGATGGTGTCTAGCAAGCATTAGAAGAAATAAAGGATTTCTCTGATTAGAGTTAAGGATCTAACAGGAAAGAGGGTAACATGGAGGAAAATAGTGAAATAGTGAATACCATATCATATCAAATACCCTGGGGGTAATTGTACAAACCATGTGAAGTTCTTTGACAGTGCAGATAGGCTGCCAGAACAGCTCATCAGATTCAGTTAATGATATACAAGAATTTTGCCAGCAGTGGCAAAGAGGTGAGTATCCCATTGTATAAGGCAATGGTTAAGCCACATCTTAAGTACTGCATACAGGTCTGGAAGCCTCATTTTAAAAAAAAAACATGTGAATTTCTTGGAATGGGTGCAGAGAAGAGCAACCAGATTAGTCAAGGACACAAAAGGGTATTCTTACCATTAAAAGACTTCAGTTCTGCATATTGCAGCACCTGGAAACTAGTCACTTGAGAGGGGACCTCACTAAATCGTTTCCTTATTTAACACTCAATTAACTAATCTATAGTAAAGAAAGAAACTACTAGATAAAGAAGGAAAGCCATTATGTTAGCACTAAACCAAATCGAACATTCAAGTTCCCAAAACAGCATAATTTTCACCGACTCCCTTAGCTCCATGATGGCGATACAAAATATCAACTCTAACAAATATCCACTACAACAGCAAATTCAATACTGAGTATCAAAATTCCTTGAATTTTGATACTCAGTGATACACAGTGAATTTTGATACACACTGTGTATCAAAATTCAAGGAATTTTGATACACAGTGGGATACATCAATGGCAACAGCAATGACAGGTACTAACCAGTAACAAACTGCATCAAATTAAAAGTTTACTCCAACTGTGGAAATCCAACATACAGCAAATTAGATATGATGAAGTGATACTTGCAAGGCTAAGAATAGGACACGTGCATTTCAGCCACTCATCTTTTGCGAAGAGAGGAGAGGATCCCCTCTATGTCCTACCCAGCTTTAGCAGCCGAGTGCTGAAACTACTTCAAAGAGTTGATTACACTTCCTCACTCTCAAAACCATACTGGAAGATAGGAAAAATATAGCAGAATGTTTTTCAGTTCCTCAAGGATATAAATTACTATAATCAAATACAAAACCAGATATCTCTGCAGGAAGCTATAGTCATTCCATGACTCTTGGAAACACACACACACCAGGGTTTTTATTATTTAGTTAAATTTATTTTCTAGCCACACCAGATAATTGGGTGTCTACTATAAAATATTCAGTACTATGCTTCTGCTTGCAGTGATGATTAGTTCAGGTACAACAACAGTGTCAATGAGTAGTCTATGAGGAAGCAAAAATACTGTTCTATTGATTGCTTTATTATATTGCCTTCATACTTGAACAGTATTAGATGTAAAATGTGTGTATGCACGTGTTGCTATTTATTAAAAATCAGGACATCTCATCACCCTAAAACCACCTTTTGTTAAGCAGCAGATTTTTTATCCCCTTCTAAATTCCTCCTACGTACCAACCTTTCTAATGTGAATCTAAAGCAGAATTCAGTCACCTAAAGGTAATTCTCACCTGTAATAAGCAATCATTTTTGTTTGGTACATTCAATTCCATGTTTTTTGAAAGCTTAGTGTTTTTTAAAATATTTTGACTGGCTGTTTTCATTGGTCAACTAAATAAATTACTGTTTTCTCTTTTTATCATCAACAACTAATGATACTGTAACACAAACAGCAATATTGTGTGGACTAAAACTAAACTTTTGAAATCATATTTTATAAGAAATTCGTAGTTTCAAAAGGAGTGAAATGTGGTATTCAATTTAGGTATTGTTTAAATGAAAACTTTACAGTGCAGTGACATTACATTAACTGGCAACCTGGAATGTGAACATATAACATTAACGAGAGCCACGTGATATAGTTTCATTGTAAAATTTTGGTTTTGATGTGTTTTGTGAACAAAGTACGGAACAAAGAACAAATATAAAACACTTACCACCTTGCTTTGTAGTACTATGCAGTGTTTAAAAATGTCACAGTATAAATTTTTAACTTTAAAAGAAAGAATAGATGTAATTGAATCAAAAAATAAAAGTGCAACTACTAAAAATAGTGCTAAATTTTGATGTCAACTAAACTTATACAAAAAACATGGTTCAAATAAGACTATATTTTTGAACAAATTGCCATTTGCTCAAAAAGTTATTATAAAAAAATTTACCTGAGAATCGGAAAAAAAAAAGAGATCAACAAGTGATGAAATCAAATTTTTTGTTGATCATTGTGTAAGTAACACACACACACACACACACACACACACACACACACACACACACACACACACACACACACACACACACACACACACACACACACACACACACACACACACACACAATAGCCAAGTAAAGGGTTTAATATTTGCTTTAGCAAAAATGAATTTAAAGCTTCTGTTGGATGGCTTCAGTTATTTTTAAAATGGCATGGCGGTGAAAGCGGCCAAATGAAATTTGTTAGCTGTTGACAATGCAAAACAAAATTGAAAAGGATCTGCATTGGTATTAATCTAAAGATATTTATAATTTAGATGAAATTCATTGTTGCTTGAAAATAAAACAACTGATATGTAGCAAAAAAAGATTAAAAGAACTTACTTCTCTTGAACGTTATGGGTAAAATGTTTTTTAAAGTAGTAAATTTTGGAAATTGAAATAATGAGCACTTAAATGTGCATGGAGTGTAATTTTGATTGATAATAGTAAAGTTTAGATTTTAAATAGTAGTAAACTAAAGTAAATTTTGAAGAATCACTTTTAAATGTTCCAGGGAAAATAATGGAATCACTGGTTAATACAGGACCATCTAAACAGGAGTGTGCAGTTTTACAGCAGTCATAGCATAGATTTATTAAGGGGTAATATTGCCTGATCAGTTTGATTGGATACTATCATGCAATAATAAAGGAACTGGATGCAGAAAGCTAATTTTGATATCATATACTTGGATTTCAGAAAAAGCTTTTGATACTGCTGCACATAAGACTGCTATTTGATAGTATGAACCAGAGCTGTAATGCTCAGTATGTTCTATGTTGATATGAATATTTGTAAAATAATAAGAGAATTTTACCTAAATATGATACGTAGAACACTTCCGTATGGTACTTTCCAGCAATTAAAACGTAAAAATCGAAAATCTTATGAGAGAAAAAGTATAAGATGAGAGGCTTGTCAATCAATTTGGCCTTGGAGAGATTTTGCAAGGCTCGTGGGGTAGAATTTTTCTCGACGTGGTCTGTGGTCTGTTCTTGTTAATAGGAGAGATTGCTTCTACAGGGATGGGATATACTTAAATAGAAAGGGTGCTAGAATATTTGATGATGCTATCGAGGCAATGTTTAGATGGGTTGGACAACTGCTGGCTTGTGGTGGAGGGATTCATAGACTAATAGATTAATAGTAGCTGTAGACAGAGGTGGAAGTGATTCTTGCACTGCTTCTTTGGAATGAGCGGCAGCCTGGAAAGCACGTTGTTGGGGATTTCAGGAACTGGTGAGAGTCATCATAAAACAAGTAAAAACATGGGCTGTGTTAGGGTAACTAAGAGTAAGAATAGGTGCATGTATACTTGCATGTACATCTAGGAGTATAGTAAATAAATTTAATGAATTTGAAGTGCTGGTCAAGACATCAAAGGTGGATACTGTTGGGATGTCACAGATATAAGCAGTGCAGAAGTGGAATTTGGGGAGTGCAATGTGTACGTAAAGGATAGGAAGGGAGGAGAGGTTGCACTGTTAGTTAAGAAACATAAAATCTAAGGAAGTGTATCCAGTTCATATAGATGGACAGCAGTGGCGTAGCTAAGTTTTTGGGCCCTTAGACAAGAAATCATTTTGGGCCACTTATTTTTATTAAAATAAATTTTAATTAGGTATAATATAAAAAAAATGATGAATCATTTTAATAACATATGTATTTTATTTACGATTTCTTTATAATTTTACAAACATCAAAAACATGAAAATTAATATTACAATACGACTACTTATTAAATACAATTTGACAAACATAAAAAATTATACTATAACTAATAAATTTTAAAAAAAAGTTAGTTACTTTTTGTGCTTTTACATTTGCAAAATCATTAATAATATCTTTTAAATCCATTTTACTGGCATATTTATGTTCAATAGCCAAGATTGCACAGTCTACTTTGACAAATAGCATTTCTTTTATAGTCTTTTATTATTTGTAATTTACTAAATGATCTTTTGGCTGAGGCAGCTGACATGGGCAGGGTAAAAAATAACATAAATAAAGTAAATTTTTAAAAAGTCAAATAAAAAAAAAAACAGTGTGTGTGTACCCTGTTTGCACAAAAGATTTTTATTCTATGTGAAAACATCTATGGCGGCACTAGAGTAAAACTTTTTAAATTTTTGAACGGTTTGATCAAAACTTACCTACTTATGTAGCGTTCTAGATTGTAATCTACCAGACCAGTGAGTAGGGTGGAGTTTTTTTTAATGTAACTTCAGATTCCCAGTAAAATTTGAAGGTTAATGTTGATCAAAATCTTGAGAAGAAGATTTTATTAAAGTCTGTATTTTACTCTTGCATACATTACTACACGCTTTCTTGCATAATATTCTGCTTTTATTCTTGCATAATATTACTACCTGCTGCTTACTCTACTGAATCAATGTTAGTGACTGAGTAAGATTCGTTAGCATCCATTTAGTCTTTGAGGTTGTCACACTGGTCCTTGAAGTTGCCACAGATATTCTCTCAGATATGCCAGACAAGCTGTACTTGCTACCTGGGAGTCTAAAACGCTGATGGAACTGATATTCGGGTGACACTCACATCAAGTGGACCCAATTTCGGCAAAGTCCGGACAGTTTGTGACAGCCAGATCCTCTGCTTGCACCTTCACGATGGTGGGACCGTTAGTAATCCTGGGTATAACCCCCATGCATAAGTACACTGTGGATGACCACTTGGTGTGAACTAACGTAAGCAGGGGACGAGGTGTAGTGCCCCCACATGGAGGAATGCCCCCCCTCTGTGTTACCAGGCAATACTAGGTAGTAGATGACTCTCATCAACTGGTGCATATACCACCACTTTGCTTATTGGAGGCTGGAACCCATGTTTAGTCTCCAGAGCTAAGTTCTGGGCAACCCTTCCCCATCTCTTCCAGCATGCAGTATGACTGATGACTTTTGAGGTTATGATGGACATCATGGAGAGATCCAATCTTCCTTACATTTCGAGAGTACAGCTCTGGACCGACTTAACCTATTGCTAACTCATTAGGAGGCTTCCAGATCAGCCAGTGTATAATCTTGCTACCTCTACTTTGCCAGATAGTGACTGGACATCTAAACCTCCCAAACACTTCCTAGTTTATTTCACAAATATACGTGGTCTCAATTTTAATGTCAACGATGTCCATTTCCAGTTGCAGTCTGCCAAACCCCATGTACTTTTTCTAACAGAATCTCAGTTACTGGTTGATTCAACTACTGCTCATCTCAGTTGCCCAAATCATTCGCTGTATGATTCCTTTTGCCTCAAAGGTGAAAAAGTCTCTGACAGGGAATATCCGTTCCGATATTCCCTATCAGAGACTTGGTAATTTGGAATCTCCTCTTTTCGATCTTATCTGGCGTAAAATCTCTACTTCATTCTGTCAAATTCATCTGTTGTCTCTACCATTCTCCCAACTCCACTAATCACTTGGAACTCTTCGGCTTCCTGTCTTTGCAACTTGACTTTCTCCAGTCCAACTTTCCTAACAGTGAGGTAATTTTCCTTGGTGATTTTAATGTTCACAACTCCAGCTGGCTTCCGTTTTCTAGTCACACCGATCCAGCTGGTCGAGATGCTGAGGGTTTTGCAATTACTAATGACCTTGCATAGATTGTTCATTTACCTACAAGAATACCAGACAATCCTAGCCAACATGCTTGATCTTTTTCTCACAAACAACCCTTAATAAGTACAGGGTTGAAGTAAGTGGTCCTTAAGGCACCTCAGATCACAACTTGGTGATTGTCCTTTCTCCAATGGAGCCTTTATCTCATGGCTATTCCAAACCCCGTGTTGTTTGGCATTACAAGAATGCAAAATGGGATGACCTGCGAGATTTCTTTTTTTCTTTACCTTGGTTGGATTACTGTTTCAAAACTTCTGACGTCAATGCTCAGATCGTGCCAGTGAAATTATTCTTGTAGGAATGGAATCCTTTATTCCACACTCCACTTTAAAATCTTGTCCTTTATCTAAACCTTGGTTTTCCAATAAATGTGCTAAGGCTGTTCAGAAGATGTTGCATATCGTAATTGGCTTGTTTCCAATTTTCAGTTTCATTTTCTGCCTACACCAAAGCTTGCAACAATTGTAAAGCAGTTATTAATCAGTCCAAACAAGATTTTGAACAGGCGAAGAGTAGAAAACTTGCTTCTTGCCATAATGGTAGCTGAGCATTCTGGTCTCTTGTCAAAACTACTGGCTGCAACTTTTGTCCATCTCTGCTCCCACCTCTGTCAAAACCAGATAGTTCTGTTGTCACTTCAGCCAAGGATACAGCTGACCTGTTAGCATCCCATTTTTCTTCCAACTGATGTATTAATGACCTTGGAAAAACACCTCCCACCAATCTCAACACGCCCCATTCAATGCCTCCTGTGGTCTTCCGTCAAAAGGATGTCAGAAGGATTTTGACGAATCTTGATGCTAAGAAAGCTCCAGGTCCTGATGGTATTTCTCCACTTGATCTCAAAAGTTGCGCTCTTGAACTTACTCTTGTTCTTTGCCACCTTTTTTCATTTTCTTATTCCAAAAGTGTTTTTCCTTCTGCTTTGAAATTTGCTCATATCCAGCCAGTTCCTAAGAAGGGTGACAAATCCCTCCCATCCAGTTATCGTCCCATTTCAATTACTTCTATTCTTTCTAAAATAATGGAGAAATCAATTAACCGGCAACTCTTAAACTACCTAGAAACCTTCCGTCTGATCAACAATTGCCAGTATGGATTCCGTCAATGTCAATCCACTGGTGATATTCTGGCTTATGTTACCCATTTATGGACTAATTCAATGGAAAAGTTCAGTGAAACACAAGCAGTTGCTCTTTGACATCTCAAAGGCTTTTGATCTTGTTTGGCATAAAGGTCTTCTAAACAAGCTTCCATCTTTTGGTTTGCCAATTGTTTTTTATAACTGGTTATCCAGTTTTCTCTCTGGTCGCTCACTGAGGGTGATGGTAGATGGCTCTCTGTCTTCTAACTAATGCTGGTGTCCCCCAAGGTTCAGTTCTTTCCCCCACTCTTTTCCTCTTGTATATTAATGACCTTCTTCCATTAACTGTAAATCCTATCCATAGTTTTGCCAATGATAGCACATTGCATTCCACTTTCCATTTTGAGAAACCTTGCCCTGCTCAATCAGCTTCAACTTCTTGTATATCTGCTACCAATTCCTTAAATGATAATCTCCAGGTAATTCTCCAGTGGGACAAAGACAACTTAGTTGATTTCAATCCTTCTAAAACTCAGTTTTGTCTTCTATCTTGGAAAAAGGATTCTTCTGCTCCTATGCTTATCTTTGGTGACGCTCCAATTTCTAGGCAAGTTGATATATCTCTTTTGAGGATTACCCTGACTTCTAATCTCTCTTGGCATAAGTACATTACGAATATTGCTTCCTCTGCATCTAAAAAACTTGGTTTTTCTCTTTCGCTCTAGGCATTACTTTTCTTTCAAACAGCTGTTCACTCTGTACAAATCGCAAATCTGCCCTATCATGGAATATTGTTTCCACATCATGGAATGTTGTTCCCACATTTGATTGGATACTTAACGTTATAACAACAATTTACGCTATCATTATCACTGCCTACTTTTGTTGTAGGTAGCTATGCCCCTGATGGACAGTGAATGTTGAGTCAGTTTGGTGTGAAATAAACACTGGGAAAGCAAAAATGAGGGTAGGAGTGTGTTATAGGCCTAATGACTTATGTATGAGTACAACGGACAACTCTGCAGAGAAATAGAGTGGGCCATAAATAAGATTATCTTATAATGGGGATTTTAAACTTCCAGATATTGACTGGAACTTGTGGTGTGGCCACTCGCATATTAGCAAGACTTTCGAGACTTTACTGGATAATTGTTTTCTACAGCAGCATGTTGGAGAGGCAACCAGAGGGAGTATTGATCTCATTATCAGCAGTGATTATTCATGCATTAAGAATTTACAGATAAAGGAACTACTACTTGGCAGTGAACACAGTTGTCTGATGTGGGATTTACTTAAAGATGTAATGGCAATCAGAGGTAAAGGGAGAGGTTTTTGCTTTCATAAAGGTGACTACAGTGGTCGCAGAGATTTTTTAAATTCTATACAGCAGGACCAAATGATCATGTTAACCAACAGCAAATTCTAAATGGAAAGCATTCAAGAAGTAAATTAGGCTATTCATATCAATTAAGAAATACTGTTCAAGGTTTAGACTCAAATGGATGTCAGATGAACTGATAAGACTTGTGGCAGAGAATAAAAATGCATGGGATGCATATAAATTATCAGGTGACAAAAGCCTGTGGTAGATATTAGCTAGATGTAATCAAGTCACAAAGGAGGTTAGACAAGCGAAAGCAGATTAAGAGAAATCTTTGGCAAAGGATGCAAATAAAAACAGCAAAGACTTCTTTACTTATATAAACTCTAGAAGGAAGGGGATTGGTCCACTTGATATATCAATATTTGACTGTTGATGATCCTGCTCAGATAGCTGACAGACAGAATGAATATTTTGCATCTACATTCACACATGAGGAATTCCGTAAGAAAGTGGAGAACAGAAGCTTATTCAACTCTGGCAACAAACTAAACGATTTTGTAATAACAGAGCAAATTGGAGGAGAAATTGTTGAAGTTAAATATACGAAAGGCACCTGGGGTGGATGGGATCTATCTAGTTGTATTAAAGTAAGTAAGCAAACCCTTAACCATAACTATGAGAGCATCGTTGGACTCGGGAGTTCCCCATGGACTGGAAATGTGCAAATGTATCTCCAATTCACAAAGGCTGACACGAGTAATTAGAGACCTGTTAGTTTAACTTCTGTTCCAGATAAAATAACGGAGTCACTGATTAAAGTACCATTGCAGGAGCATCTAGATAAGACTGCACTAATAATTCAGACACAGCATGTGTTTGTTAAGGGGAAGTCTTGTCTGACCAATTTGATTGGATACTATGATGTGGTCACAAAGGAACTGGATGCAAAAAATAATTTTGATAACATATACTTAGATTTCAGGAAAGCTTGCAATGCTGTTAGCATTAGCATTAGTAGAGGCATTTGATGCAAGAAAGCAAGCTTATGCAGCATCAGCCAAAAAAAAAAAAAAACCCACTTCCACTTCACCCCTCTGTTTGTTCAAAATACCTGTCCAGCTGAGCCTTAAACTTATTTAGGCTATCAACCTCCACCACAAGGATGGAAGTCTGTTCCACCAACCACCCATCCGCTGGCTAAGGCAAATTTCCGCATGTCTATCCTACATCTGTCTTTCCTCAATTTGAATTTATGCCCTCTCAGGTGATTTTTCTGAGCTAGAGGAAGAATCCCATCAGCATTGAGCATGCTTAAACCATTCAAGGCTTTATACACCTCTATGAGATCACCTCGCTGGTGCCTAGTCTCCAGACACTGTAATTTGCAAAACTTAAGCCTTTCTTCGTAAGAGCACCCCTTTGTTCCATTCACTAATCTTGTTGCCCTTCTCTGTACTCGTTCCAGCAGCTCTACATCCTTCTTGAAATGAGGCCTCCAGACCTGTATACAGTACTCTAGGTGTGGCCTGACCATTGCCTTATACAATGGAATAATCACCTCCTTATCCCTGCTGGAAAAATTCCTGTATATCATTGACAATACTCCATGAGCTACTCTTGCAGCCCATCTGCACTGCTCAGAGAACTTCATATCTGCCTGCACAACCACCCCCAAGTCCCTTTCATTCTCTACCACTGTCAGTGTAGTACCACAGAGTTGATACGTTGCTCTGGGGTTGCTGTTTCCTATGTGTAGTACTTTACATTTGTCATTTGCCACCTCTTAGCCCATCTGCTCAACCTTTCCAGATCCTGTTGCAGCAGCATAGTGTCAGTAGTGTCCTTGACAACCCTGCCAACCTTTGTATCGTCTGCAAACTTGGACATTAAGCTTGATATACCATCATCAATATCATTTATAAATACAGAAAACAATAATGGACCCAACACTGAGCCCTGAGGGACTCCACTAATAACATTAGTCCACGATGAGCAGTGTCCATTGATTACCACTCTCTGTCTTCTCCCCCTCAACCACCCCTTTATCCATAGCAGCAATTTGCCTCCAATGTCACACTGCTCCAATTTGTGTAGCAGTCTTCCATGTGCAACAGTATCAAAAGCCTTTCTAAGATCCAAGTATATAATATCAAAGTTATTCCCTGCATCCAGTTCTTTTGTGACTGCATCATAGTATCCAATCAAGTTGGTCAGGCAAGACTTCCCCTTAACAAAACTATGCTGTGTCTGAGCTATAACTGAAGTCTTGTCTAAATGATCCTGCAGTGCTTCTTTAACCAGTGCCTCCATTAATTTTCCTGGAACAGAAGTTAAGCTCACAGGTCTATAATTACTTGTGTCAGCCTTTGATCCTCCTTTGTGAATTGGGGTCACATTTGCACATTTCCAGTCTATGGGTACCTCCCCTGAGTCCAAGGAAGCTCTCTTATGGCTAAGGGTTTGCTTACTTCCTTTGCTGCCTCCTTTAATATAACTGGATAGATCCCATCCACCACGGGCGCCTTTCTTGTGTTTATCTTCAACAGTTTCTCCTCCACTTTACTCCCAGTTATTTCAAGATTCTGTAGCTTACTGCTAGAGTTGAATACACCTCTGGCATTCCTCTTGCTGAATAACTCCTCATGTGTGAATGTCGATGCAAAATATTCATTCAGTTTGTTAGCTACCTGAGCAGGATCATCAACAGTTGACCCATCAATATCAAGTGGACCAATCTGATTCATCCCCTTCCTTCTAGAGTTTACATAAGTAAAGAACTCTTTGCTGTTTTTCTTTGCATCCCTTGCCAAAGATTTCTCGTAATCTGCCTTCGCCTGCCTAACCTCCTTTGTAACTTGGTTGCATATCAACTTGTATCTGTCATAGGTTTCTGTGTCATGTGTTAATTTGTAAGTATCCCATGCATTTTTCTTCTCTGCCATATGCCTCATTAGTTCATCTGACATCCATTTTGACCTAAACCTTGAACAATATTTCTTAGTTGGTATGTAAAGCCAAGTAGCTTCCAAGATAAGTTTTTTGAATGCTTCCCATTTTGAATTTGCTGTTGGTAACATCATCAGTTGGTCCCACTGTATAGAATTTAAATACTGTCTCAGTCCATCGTAGTCGCCTTTACGGAAGCAATAACCCTTCCCTTTACCCCTAATGGTAGTTACCTCTTTGAGTAAATTCCACTTCAGCACACTGTGATCATTGCCACCTAGTGGCTCATTTATCTGCAGATTCTTAATGCATGAAGAATCACTGCCGATAATCAAATCAAGAGTATTACTCCCTCTAGTTGCCTCCCGAACATGCTGATGTAGAAAACAATCATCCAATAAATCCACAAAAGCCCTGCTAGTGTGTGAGTAACCAGCCCCCAAATTCCAGTCAATATCTGGGAAATTAAAATCTCCCATTATAAGACTCTGATTTACTGGCCCACTCTATTTCCCTGTACAGTTCTTTATTATACTCATCAGAGTCATTAGGCCTATAGCACACTCCTACTCTCAATTTTGATCTCCCAATGCTTATGTCACACCAAACTGACTCAACACTGCACTGTCCAGCGATGTCGACTGGCTTCACTTCCTTGGTTTTTATGTGTTTCTTAACTAATAGCATAACCCCTCCCCCCTGTCTATCCTTTCTGTAGACGTACTCCCCAAATTGCAGTTCTGCATCCCTTATATTTGTGTGACACCACGTCTCTGATATCCCAACAATATCTGCCTTTGATGTTTTGAGCAATACCTCAAATTCATTTACTAAACTCCTAGCATTGGTGTACACACAAGTATACCTGCACCTGTTTCTATTCTTAGCTACCCTAACACAACCCATGTGTTTACTTGTACCGCAATGACTTCCAGCAGTCTCTGAAATATCTTGTTTTTCAGGCTTCTGCTCATTCTAATAGAAGCAGTGCAAGAATCTCTTTCACCTCTGCCAGTGGCTACTGTCAATCTATTGGTCTTTGTCTCCCCCCAAGCTAGCAGTTTTCCGACCCACCTGACACTGCCTCGATAGCATCAGCAAATATTCTTGCACCCTTTCTATTTAAGTGTATCCCATCCCTGTAGAAGCAATCTCTCCTGTTAACAAGTACAGTCCAGGCTGAAAAAAATTCTACCCCTTGAGCCTTGCACAATCTTTCCAGGGCCGAATTGATCGACAAGGCTCTCATCATATACTCCCTCCTATCGTGTCTGGGCAGAATTGCAGACACTTTCAAATTCAACCCTAATTCTCGGCTTTTGTTCAGCAGTGACCTGTACTTGTTAAGTAATTCTGCTGGTCTACTACTCTTAATATTATTAGTGCCAACGTGTACAACTATATCACCTTTTGTGCCCTTAAAAGATGATATTCGCTCTACAACGTCATCAACCTTTGCCCCTGGCAGACATACCCTGGTCCTGTTCCACCTATCTTTTTTACAAAGCATGTTCCCCGTTTCCCTGACAATAGAGTCACCAACAACTACTAGTTCCTTCGGGACCAGCGCATTCTGCCTTGGGGGTTGCCTCTGTGTCACGCGATGCCCAAGTGCAAGCTCTGGCATTGATGTGGGCAGCTGAGAGCTTGATGGGCCCCTCAATTTAGTTTCTTCGAGGGCATCCACCCTGTCCTTCAAGCTCTCATATAGGCCCACAAGAACGCCAAGTTGTTGCCTGATATCGATACACTCCTTGCATCGCGCACACACAAAGACATCCCCCATGGCAGTATCATGTCCCATACCCGATTGCTGCACATGGAAGACTACTGTACAGATTGGAACAGTATGGCATTAAAGGAAAGTTGCTAAAATGGATAAAAGGATGGTTGAGCGGGTGAAGCCAGAGAGTGATAATCAATGGACACTGCTCTTCATGGACTAATGTTTGTGGAGTCCCTCGGGGCTCAGTGTTGTTTTGCATATTTATCAGCGATATTGATAAAGGCATATCAGGCTTAATGTCCAAATTTGAAGATGATACAAAGGTTGGCAGGGTTAATGATACCGATGACAGTATGCTACTGCAACAGGATCTAGAAAAGTTGGGCAGATGGGCTGAGAAGTGGCAACTGAAGTTTAACATTGACAAATACAAAGTATATGGGTAACCCCAGAGAAATGTACCAACTGTGTGGTATTACACTCAGGGTAGTGGGAATAATTGTGCAGTCAGAAGTTTTCTGAGCAGTGCAGACAGGCAGCGAGAGCAGGCCATAGAGTCTTGTCAATGATATACAGGTATTTTGCTAGCAGGGATAAGGAGATGATTATACCTTTGTATGGGTAGCATACAAGCATATGGGTATAAGGCAATGGTCAAGCCACACCTTGAGTACTGAGTACAGGTCTGGAGGCCTCATTTTAAGGAGGATGTAGAGCTGTTGGAACAAGTACAGAGAAGGGCAACAAAACTGTTGAGAGGAACAATAGGGGGCTCTTACGAAGAAATGCGTAAGTTCTCCAAATTGCGGCACGTAGATTAGGTACCTGCGAGTTTATCTGATTGAGGTGTATAAGGGTTTGAATGGTTTGAGCAGGCTCAATGCTGATGGGAATCTTCCTCTTGCTCAGATTACAAACTTGAGGGGGCATAAACTCAAATTGTGGAAAGAGTTGTAAAATAGATGTGCGGTAATTTGCCTTTAGCCAGCGGGTCGTTGATTGCTGAACAAACTTCTATTTGTCGTTGTGGAAGTTGATAGCTTAAATATATTCAAGTAAGAAGTGGAAAAACCTTTGGAGTGAATGGATGGGTGAAATGGATTTTTTTTTTTTTTTTTTTTGGCTGATGCTGTATAAGCTTGCTTTCTTGCATCATATGCCTATGCTAATGAGGCTCTGCTTCAGTTATTTGAACATGGTGTAACATTATTGTGGAACATATTTCAAATAGTTGGTGTATTCCAAATCCACTGCTCTTATTTGTCCAACAGAACTGATTTTGAGGAAAACAGCATCTGTAATTTGTTTAAGAAACTTGATTGGAATGCTTTAGAAGTTTTTAAATGAGGAAACACTACACCATGTACTAAACAAAATTTAATTTATTGATTATACTTGCAAAAGTAAAAAGCCTTCTAGCCAGTACTCTGTTATTAAACCTTTAAAGGATATGGTGTTGTGTCCACTTTATTTTCTAAGCGGTGCTCATCAATAATGCCAAGAACCTCACTGAGCCCCATCTCCAGAGATTATCTAGACATTTTTCAGGTGCTTAAGCTGCTACTGCAAAAATCTGGTTTTTGCCATTGCCAAAAAAGTAGCTTTTAAGTTTATTAACTTACAAAGGGTTTGTAAACTACATTTGCCTTATATATATAAAAAAATATTCTAAATAATTGTACTTATTATTTGTACATAATTGTCTTTGGTAATTATATTTATTAATGATGATTTAAATTAATAATTTTAATTCAGCTGTATGTATGAAAAATAAAATTACAAGAATACTTTCTGATACAATTTGTTTCTTTTTCTTTTATTACAGAAAAACGATCAAAGCACATTGCAATAACCTGCTTAATATGTGGAGCAAAAAAACGTTTCCTCACTAGATGTAATTACCAATTATGGCATAGTAAACTAGAAGCACAAGTTAAATAAAACCATAGTGAAGAAAGCTAAGCTGTATATTATTTGTTTATTTTTCCCAATTCTACAGGATGTAATAAAGGTTTGATAAGACATGCACAGGCTGTAACTATAGTATCCAAGAATCACTTTCCTTCTGTTGGTTATTAAGATTTAATTTAACTGGTGACATACAGAGGTGGTGGACAGAATAATGGAAGAACTTATATGAAAGTAGTAATTTTTGTAATGGCTGTATGATCTATTTATGAACATGCAGTGGGATTTTTTTTTTTTTTTTTTTTTGTTTCTTGCTTGTACGCTGAAGGAAAGATGATAAAGCCGATGCTTATTTAGAGGTGATATGAAAAGGTATATAATCAAGAAAATGACCAACCTGTGAAAGAGGTAAAATTGTTGACTAAAACTGTTCATTTGTTTAATGTATTCAATTAAACAAAGTAATGGCTTATGAAACACGATACTTGATTCGTGTTTCACCTCTGAAACCATGTTCTAAGAAGATACCTACAGATTATGTTGAAAGTAGTGATGAATAAAAAACAATTTAGGGCTTTTTTTATTTAGCTGTACTGTTTTATATTAGCATACATATATACACACACACACACACATACACACATATATATATATATGCAAAAACTATGTATGCTAATATAAAACAGTATAAAATATATGCTGTAATTTTAATTTTTATATGTCACTACTACAAAATTTTCAGCAGGTCACTTCTTATGAGACATTGTTTCAGAGGTGGTGTGTTTCTTTCAGGTTAGTTAGAATAACATGTTGCAGAAGGCTTTATTTTTATTCTTTCTTCCTGGTGCACCACTACTTGAGAAGGCCCAGAAATCTTTTAGTTGGATGCAACTATAGTTGCGCAACTTTTACATGAAGCAGTTTTGGCAGAGGCCGAATGGCAACTCTTTTTTAGAGTTGTGTGATTTCACTACTGATGCCAATCTCTATGAGAAGCTCTCTGTGTGTATTTTTCACTTCTGGATATTTGCTGTACGGGATGTTTATGGCATTGATTCCTGAAATGTCAAGAATCTTTAAAAAAACACCATTGGTCATTTTTGGTTTTTTACATTCCATCCTATGGGTCTATTCCACATTAGTTCATATTGAAACGCAATTTCTGGCTTTCTGCTGTCACCACTGTTGCTATCTATACAGCAGTCAAAATGGGTGGCACCACATTTGTTTTTTTTTTTTTTTTTTGTGATATTCATCTGGGAGTTTTTTTTTTTTCTTTCTGTGAACCGACAAACAGTGTTTCCTCGTAACATTTTAGTAGTCAAAGACAACACTAGAATCAAGCGTTATAGGAGCATATTATGATTAGTTTCTTCAATAGGGCAAACGATGATTCATCACATCCAGACATGTTCGAAAAGTTGTTTGGCTTTTGTCTTCCTACATAAATCTCCATATTCAGTGTGTATTGAATCATCATATTTGCATAATGTAGTATGCAGTTCATATTTTGCTATTTTACTGGTACATATTCGGTGGGAAAAAAAAGAACATTTATTCCAACGCAATGTAATTTGTTTGGCATCTATCTAAAAACAAAAGCAAAAAAAAAAAAAAAAAAATACTGCTAATCGGTCTGATTCTTTGTCTTTTGAGTCTGTTACTTCTAACCAACCATTATTATTCCACATATTTTCCAAGTTTTAACTTCCTGAATGATACAATGCTAAAAAAAGTGCTAGAAAGCTAATTTCATTGTCATCTGTTCTTCTAACATCTGGTATGAATCACTACATGGATTAACATTACATTATCGAAAGGACAATCTTCTAGTGATTGGCGTTCTTGCTTCAGCCTTCGTACCTGACATATAATGTTATTTGGTTTTTAGGAGCATTAGCAACCAAGGCCATATTGCTCCGGGGATATGCGGTGGTCATTCCCTGACCTTTCCACATCCTCTGTATTTGGTGGTTACGGGCTCGAACCCCAGTCTAATCAAGAAGCGTGTACTACGCACTGCTCCTGGCTACGGAGGCGCCAACATATAATGTTCTGGGCTGTGTGAATATTTTGGAGGCCAGCAGTTTTTCTTCATTTGGTGACTTCTTTTCGATATAGCCACACTTTCAGTGTGTGTTGCTGTGATATGTTCACTTTCTCAAAACTCAGCGTCATCAATGGTTTTTGCTGGTTTATCAGTTCCTATGCATCTAATAACAGTCCATAGAATCTGGAATTGTAGATTTCCCCACAATCATTTCTATTACTTTTATTCTTTCATCCATTGATAAAGTTAGCACTTATGAGAACTTCAGCATCTGGGATGAAACAGTCATTACAACTTCAGTCTGTGAAGAAACGGTCATTAGAACTTCAGCATCTGTGATGAAACTAATTAGAAAAGTTGCAAAAATTATTATGAACAGAAATGTTCTTGAGAATTCATAATATTTTGTTATTAATTTCAAACTATGAAAATATCAGATACAAATAAAAATAATTATTTGAACTGCCTTTGGTTTTACTGTGTTAAAAATATGACAACCGAAATTTACTTATTTTTTTTTCTTATTTGCATAAAATATCAATAAATTACAGCTATTATAATTTCATAAACAAGAGACAAATTAAGTACTACAATAAAAAAAGTGAACACAATCAGATCTTGGAAAGCCTCGCCTTTTCAGTTCAAACTCAATAAGGCAAAACAAGACTTTCACTTGCAATATTGAAATTCAATTGCACAGGGCAAGAATACACTGCACACAAACCTTATTCATGAAGGATTGTTTATTGATAAATTGCTTGGATATCATAATAATATAATATATTGTTTACTTAGAAATAAAAATTACACTATTTTTATAAAATTGCCCAAGATCAGAATTTCATTCATAATAACATTGCCAAGTTAGGGACTGTAACCACTTCAAAGTAGTTACAGCTCTGGACCTTTGACAATCCACCCTAAGAGGTTTTTTTCCCCAAGTGAATGAAAGGAACTGGAAATTTCAGGAAAATTAATCGTTTTCCTTCTTTTGGCAAACAGCTACTCTGTCAGTGCAGGAGAAGTGAAATTGCAGTTCAGAATGAAATTCAGGCATCCAAACACGACACTTGGTGAATTTTTTGGGCGTGTGTGTGATAATGAAAATTCAGTTTTTCCCTCAAAATTTTTTGATGGTATCAAATGTATATCAAGGAAATATCGAAGTATTCAATAACAATTACTTACAATTTCCTAATCCGTTACTACAAGACGAGTAACGGATTGTGAAAACAATGCGTTACTCGTAGCATATTTTTTTCGTTTGCACACCAGGTGAGATGCATGGGAAGTTCCTTCAACATCAGTTTTCAAAGGTTATAACGCAGCTATGAATAGAAAATTTTTTTTGAAATTTCATAAGATCAAATATACATCCATGAAACTGCTGTTCCAATTTAGTCCTCTAAAAACAATTACAATAAAGTGAATTTTTTTTTTTATGAAATGCGCATTGTAGTGGTCAGTTTTACGACACTTTAACTTCCGTTTCCACTGTGGTTTCCAACAGATGAATTTCCTTGATTTTTTGTTAGTAGATACAATACACATTGAAGAAAGGAAATGTGATATTTTAATTTTTCAAAAACAACTGATTGCAATTCTTTCGTACAACAATTACGAAAAGCAGTAAAGCAAAATGTTGTGAAAGCGCCATGCAAATTACTGTTCGCAAGTAATGATGCTCAACTGTTTGTTTTCCACGAAAGTTTACTTTTTTATTTTCTCCTTGGATCACCATGGTAACACTGACGTAAGCTTGACCAGTCAATTATCTCTCCGCGTCTGTTGATTCGTTTTAGCCAGAGGTGCCGAGCTGACACGCAAATTTTTGAACTAATGCTGTAACGCGTTTTATTTTCAAAGCTTGGATTTTGTTTTGCCGACATCAAAATTTAATAAATTGAAATGTGATCATACATTTTTGCTGTTTTAGAGAATTAATAGTTTTTGCTGAGCACTAAAGGTAGGAAATCAAAGAATATACTTCTGTTCTGTTCATTGAGAGTTTCAATTTTGTGAATTGAGTAGAAATTATGGAAATTATTAGTTTCTCTTGGTGGGGGACAATTTTCAAGTGAGATTGAAAATTACGGTTTGGAGAAGGGGATAAAAATACAGTTAATGTAATAATGACCATCTCTATGACCAGAAACTTCACACAATGCTGGTGAACTATAAGCCTATGATTTGATAGTATGTACTTAGTGGTCAAAACGGTTAGAGATAGCGCTGTGAAAATAGGTGGGTATGTCATTTGGGTTATGGGGAAGCGATTTGTAGAAGAAAAAAAAAAAGTTTAAAGTTCTGCCACCAGGGGAGAAATTGGCACTGCAAACACGAGATGGAATACTTAACTTAGGATTAGATTTTATCAGAACTTAGAAAGCTACAGATATTGTTCTTCACCTGAGATGACATTCTGAAAACAGAGGACTGCGTGCAACACAGTTCTGCATAGCATCTCATTGGAAACATTAACTACATGCTGTTTAATGCTTGCTTTCAAATTGACAAGCATCTGTATGCTGCCACAGTAAACTCTGCCTTTCAGCTATCCCCCATAACCATAAATCACAGGGATTGAGATCTGTGATCGGGCTGGCCACAACTGCAGAAAATATGTGATCATTTCCAAATGTTGAACAGAGCAGTTCCTTCACTTTTCGACTAATGTGTGGAGGAGCACCATCCACACTACAGTCTCCAAGCATTGCCTTTCTTGCAGTGGGAATAATGTGATCTCTTAGAAGAGTGCAGTACCATGCACATTAAGGGGCCGTGAAATGTAGACTCTTCAAAGAAAATGGTCCTATTATAAACTGCTGTGAATCCACACCATACTATAATGTATGGACTTTGTAGTGGTCTTTCATGAACAGCAAATGGATGAGAAGTTCCCCATATTTTGCAATTTGTGCATTTACAGCCCCACGAAGAGTTAAATGTCCCTCATCAGACCACAGGATCATTCAAGCCCATGTATTGTCAAGTTCCATACGAGCCAGAAACTATAGAGAAAAATCTATTCGTTGTTGCCGATCACAAGACTTCAGTTATTGTACGGAGCCAGCACAAAATTATTCGAAGCACTTTACAAACGGTAGACCAAGGAAGGTTCAAGTCTCTTGACACACTTCTGGTAGTGTTTCATTCTGACCTTGCAACCGCCACTTCGTCCACTACCTTCATTCCAATACATGGTCATCCCCTTCCTAGAATTACACGTAACTCCCTGGTCGCTTCAAATTTCTTTATTAGTTTTCAAAGCCCCACTGACATCAAAGGTCCTTTATGCAAACCTTTAAGTTTCCATTCATGTAGTGCTGCATTAGCATTACTGTTATTCTGGTAGAACAGTTTTACTAAAAGAGCATGTTCCTTTTTTGTAAACTGCCTTTCAGGTATCCCCATAGCCAGAAATCACAGGGATTGAGATCTGGTAATTGGGCTAGCCAGAATTGTGGAAAGTCTCTAGAAATTATGTGATCATTTCCAAAAGTTCAGCGGAGCAGTTGGCCTTTTTCTGTTTCTATCTAACAGGATGTCATTTGCGTAAGCAGCATGTCTTGAAGTCTATTCTACAACTGTCTTTCTTCGATTTGAATTTATACCCCCAGGTCCGTAATCTGAACAAGCGGAAGACTCCCATCAGAATTCAGTGTGTTCAACCCATTCAAGGCCTTATATACCTCAATCAGATCACCAAGCAGCAGGTGCCTAGTCTCCAGCCACTGCAATTTGCAGAATTTCAGCCTTTCTTGGTAAAAGGACCCCTTCGTTTCCCTCACCAATCTTGTTGCCCTTCTCTGTACATGCTCAAGCAACTCTACATCCTTCCTAAAAAAACTCCCGAACTATACACAGTACTCAAGGCATGGCCTGTCCATTGCCTTATACAAAGGGATAATCACCTCCTTTACCCTGCTAGCAAAATTCCTATATATCATTGACAATATTCCATAACCTGCTCTGGTAGCCTGTCTGCATTGCTCAGAAAACTTCATATCTGACTGCACAATCACTCACAGGTTTTTTTCATTTTCTACCACCCTACCACACAGTTGGAAAATTCCTCTGGGGTTACTTCTACCCATATGCAGTACTTTGCATTTGTCAGTGTTAAACTTCAGTTGCCACTTTTCAGCCCACGTGCCCAAATTTTCTAGATCCCATTGCAGTAACACACTGCCATTACTGTCATTAACCCTGCCAACCTTTATATCATCTGTAAACTTCAACACTAAGCCCGATATACCTTCATCAATATCATTGATAAATATACAAAACAACAGTGGGCCACACTGAACTCTGCAGAACTCCACTAATAACAATAGTCCATGAAGAGCAGTGCTCTTCATGGACCATTGATTATGGCTCTGTCTTCTCCCACTCAACCACCCTCTTATCCATTGTAGCCACTTACCCTTAAGCTGCTACAATGGATAGTAGTTTCTTTGTATTCACATTATAGTATCCAATCAAATTTTTCAGACAAGACTTTCTCATAACAAACCCATGCTGTGTCAGAATTATTGCTGCAGTCTTGTCTAGATGATCCTGCATTGCATCTTTAACCAGTGACTCCATTACTTTACGTGGAACAGAAGTGAAACTAACTGGCCTGTAATTACTCATGTCACCCTTAGATCTCCCCTATGTGAATTGGGGATACATTATACATCTCTAGTCTGTGGGGGACTTCCCCTGAGTCCATGGATGCTCTCATAATTATGGCTAAGGGTTTGCTTGGTTCCTTTGCCACCTCCTTTAATATAACTGTATAGATCCCATCAACCCCAGGTGCCTTTCTTAAGTTTAACTTCAACAATTTCTCCTACAGTTTGCTCTCAGTTATTACAAAATTATTAAAAACCATTACAGTTTGATAAACTTTTGGCATTTTTCTCCCTTAATAACTTCTCATGTGTGAATGTTGATGCAAAATAATCATTCAGATTATCAGCAGTTGAACCATCGATATCAAGTGGACCAATCCAATTCATCCCCTTCCTTTTAGAGTTTGCCATGGCACAAGAGAGCCACGGTGTTTCACAATTACATAGGAGTGCTATGTGCTCTGCCTTCATATCATCACATAATTTTGCAAAATCTTCCTCTCAATGAACTGTTTTTTACATAGTTAACTGATAGCAGCTTGCAATACAGTCTGTAGCTCCTCATTCATTTCTGAATGTGTCTTTCAATAAAGTATACTCTGTTTGTGTCCAGTAGTACGAGAGAGAGAGAGAGATTTTAATTTTTACCAATGCCTGAAGGCATTTTGTATACAGTATTATTCAATTTATACAGTATTAATCAATATTATCAACTGTATTAATCAATTTATATACAATATTTATATACAGATTTTATATACATACTCTTATATATACTGTAGTCTTTCTGTACATTTGATTGTGTGTCTCCTGATAAGAAGGGTGGCTCCTAGTCATAAGCCCATCTCCACCTTTTACTCCTGTAAAATCTCAGAACGTCTGCAAAACAGGCCTGAAAAAGAGTGTTATTTCAGGCCATTTCGCCACCAGGGATTAACCAACACCTGGATCAACCATTCTCGGAGTGTGCTGTAATGCACAAATCCCGCACCTACCGGAAGTAGTGCTATACTGGTAGGTGCCAATAATCCTGCCCCCAAGGCTGCCCAAACTTTGAGGCCAGCAAAAAAAAAAAAAAAAAAAAAAAAAAATTTCCACCTAAGAACAATGTATACTTGTTGAGACAAAAGCAACATTATACAAACATTTACATGTAAATAGCAAATACATACACTTAGAATGACATTAACTTAACAATAACACTTAGAAACATTAACCTGTTTCTACACCCAAAAGAGAAAGTGCAATACTATTGACATAAAGCTTCCAGGTCTGAGGCTCCCAAGCCCAGATGCAATCAAGCAAAACTCCCAACATACACTGCCAGTTCATTTTCTGATAGGTTCCTTATAATTGATCTCTTAGAGAACACTGCAGCAGCAAAAACCTGAAAATTAGACACTCCGTTCACAAACTCCTGCACGTTGTTTTCAGCTAGATCGGGAATCAGTTCGAAAAGACGACGCCTCTCAACATTATAAAATGGGCAATGAAACAGTGTATGCAGCCAAGTTTCCGCCTCACCACAAGAACACCACGGATCTGGCTCCAGACCCCATGAACATAATTTGTCTCGAAAGGACCCATGTCCTGTCAGCACATAGTTGGTGAACATTGAAGGACAAAACCGTGACGAAACTGTTTTAGAAGTAGCAAAGTCCGCAGCAGGAATAATGTTCCTAGTTATTACTCCCACCTCCGACGAATTCCACCGATTCCTCCAAATCTCTATTAGTTCATTCCAGATTCTAAGTTTTTCCTCCTTAACACTGGCATCCAGGTTGATAGAAATGTCCAAATAATTATCAGGGATTTCCTTTCTCATAGCATGCACCTAGGGCTGTCCTAAGAGAGGAATGTTGGATGGGTGCAAGATGGGCTAAAGTGCTTTCCCTAGCTGAGTCATAAACAGGCGCCCCGTAGTCCAGCCGAGATCTAATTAGGGACTTATATAAGTGGAGCAGGGTATAACGATCTGCACCCCAAGATGTACTGGAGATGACCCGGAGTATATTCATTTTCTTTGTGCAAGTGGTTCTTAGATATTTTATGTGCTCCTGGAAGTTTAATTTCTTATCAAAATATATTTGAAAGTGTCTACAATTCTGCCTAGACATGATAGGAGGGAGTACATGATGAGAGCCTTATCAATCACTTCAGCCCCGGAGAGACTGCAAGGCTCGTGGGGTAGGATTTTGCTCAGTGTGGTCTGTGCTTGTTAACAGGAGAGACTGTTTGTACAGGGATGCAATACATATAAATAGAAAGGGGGCAAGAATATTTGCTGATGCTAGCGAGGCTTGTTAAGTGGGTCGGAAAACTGCTAGCTTGGGGAATGCACAGACTAATAGCCGCAGGCAGAGGTGAAAGTGATTCTTGCACTACTTTTATTGGAATGAAAAGGAGCCTGGGAAGCAAGGTGATAGGGATTGCTAGAACTGCTGGTGGTCATCATGAAACAAGTAAATACATGTTCTGTGCTCAGGCAACTATGAGTAAGAACAGGCGCATGTATACTTGCACGTACACCAATGCTAGAAGTATAGTAAATAAATTTGATATAAGGAATGCAGAATTTGAATTTGGGGAGTATAGAATGGACAGATATGAAGGGAGAGGTTATGCAGTTAGTTAGGAAACAAAATCTAAGGCAGTGCATCTATTGCCATGGGTGGCCATTGCAATGCTGAGTCAGTTTAGTGTGACATAAGCACTGGGAAAGCAAGAATGAGTATAGGAATGTGTAATAGGCCCTATGACACTGAGGAGTACAAAAAATAACTACAGAGAAATAGAGTGGGCCAGTAAATCAGAATGTGTTATAATAGGGGATTTCAACTTACTTTTCAGATATTGACTGGAACTTGTGCATTGGTCACTTGCACACTAGCAAGACTTTTGAGAATTTACTGGATGACTGTTTTCTACAGCAGCATGTGTGAGAGGCAACCAGAGGGAGTAATACTCAATCTGATTGTCAGCAGTGGTTATTCATGCATTAAGAATCTGCAGATAAAAGAACCACCAGGTGGCAGTGATCAATGTACTGATGTGGGATTTACTTAAAGATGGAACTACCATCGGGTGTAAAGGGAAGGGTTTTCCTTTCATAAAGGTAACTATTGTGGTCTCAGACGGTTTTTAAATTCTATATGGTGGGACCAACTGATGATGTTACCAACAAAAAATTCTAAATGGGAAGCATTCAAGGAATTAATCTTGGAAGCTACTAGACTTTTCATACCATCTAAGAAATACTATTCAAGGTTTAGGTTCAAATGGATGTCAGATGAACTAACGACATCTCATGGCAGATAAGTAAAATGGATGGGATGCATATAAATTATCAGGCAACACAGAATTCTATGGTAAATATAAACTAGTCTGTAATCAAGACAAAAGGGAGGTTATGCAGGTGAAGGCAGATTACGAGAAAGCTTTGGCAAAGGATGCAAAGAAAAACAGCAGACTTCTTTACTTATGTAAAATCTAGAAGGAAGGGGGCGAATCAGATTGGTCCACTTGCTATCGACCGTTCAACTGTTCTTGCTCAGATAACTGACAAACTGAATGAGTATTATTTTGCATCTATATTCACACATGAGAAATTATATAGAGAAGTGGAGGCCAGAAGTTTTGCCAACTCTAATAGGGACCTCAGTGACTTTGTAATAACTGAGGAAAGGGGAGGAGAAATTGTTGAAGTTAAACATAAGAAAGGCACCTGGAGTAGATGGGATTTATCTAGTTATATTAAGGGAAGCAGCAAAGGAAATAAACCCTTAGCATTAATTATTGAGAGTATTCTTGGTTTCAGGGGAGGTCCCTACGGAGTGGAGAAGTGTAAATGTATCCCCAATTCACAAAGGATGACATGAGTAATTACAGACCTGTTAGTTTAACTTCTGTTCTGGGGAAAGCAATGGAGTCACTAATTAAAGAAGCAATACAGGATCATCTAGACAAGACTGCAGCTGTAGTTCTGACACAGCGTGGGTTTGTTAAGGGGAAATCTTGCCTGACCAACTTGATTGGATACAACGTAGTTACAAGGAACTAGATGCAAAAAATAATTTACAATATACTTGGATTTCAGGAAAGCTTTTGATACTGTTGCACATAGAAGGCAGCTGTACAAATTGAAGCAGTGCAGCATTAATGGAAAGTTGCTGCTATGGATAAAAGAATGGTTGAGGTGGAGAAGACAGTGGACACTGCTCGTTGTGCAATAATGTTATTAGTGGAGTCCCCAAGAGTTTGGTGTTGGGACCATTGTTGTTTTCTATATTTATCAATAATACTGATGAAGGTATAACAGGCTTAATGTCCAAGTTTGCAGATGATACAAAAGGTAGCACGGTTGTTAACTGTCATTATGCGCTGAGAGATGGCAACTGATTAAACATTGACAAATACAAAGTACTGCATACAGGTAGCAGTAACCCCAGAGTAACGTAACAACTGTGCAGTACTACACTCATGGTAGTGAAGAATGAAAAAGATCTTGGTTGTAATTGTGCCATCAGATAAGAAGTTTTCAAAGCAGTATAGCCAGGCTGTCAGAGCAGGTCATGGGGGTCTTGACAATGATATACAGGAACCTTGCTAGCAGGGATAAGGAGGCGATTATCCCCTGGTATAAGGCAATGGGCAGGCCACATATTGAGTACTGCATGCAGGTCTGCAAGAAGTACATAGAGCTGCTGGAACAGGTGGTCTGATTGAGATGTATAAGACTTTAAATGGTTTTAGCAAGCTCAGTGCTTATGGGATTCTTCCTTTTGCACAGATTATGCACCTGAGGGTGCATAATCTGAGCATAATCTGTCTTTCAAATTGAGGAAAGACAGTTGTGGAATAGATGTGTGGAAATTTGCCATCAGCCAGCAAGTGGTTGATTGCTTAAAAAAATTCAAGTTCAAGGATGAACTGGACAAACTTTTGGAGCAGATGGAGAGGTAAATGGGTTTTCCTTTTTTTTTTTTTTTTTTTTTTTTTTTGATTGATGCTGTATAAGCTTGCTTTCTTGCATCATATGCCACTATTAGTGGCATATGATACAAGAAACCATGTTCCTGATACACAATGCACATGCTGATGTTCATGTGCATTGTGTGCACGCACGCACAATATCAGTTCATCTTGAAATGGCATTGTGTATGGGTGACTGGAGAAGCTGTTTCTTAATGGGTAATTTGAAAACAAAATAAAATGCAACAAAAAATGTTGAAAGTGAATACAATAGGTCCGTTAAAAATTTAAATCTGTTGTCATTATTTAAATTTATTTATGGTTTTCTTAAAACAGTTAAAACATTCATCTGCATATTTCAGAAGCTTGAAATAAACCATAGAGAACAGAGGAGAGCTGATAATTAAAGCACTGATCGCATACTCATCAAAAAAAAAAGGTCAAGTTTTCCTTGTGAAAAATGTTCTCACAAGGGAAGAGTTTTTTTATTTGAAGAAAAATACTTGTCATGCTGTCACAATTTTGGAGAACACTGCTCTGTGAAGAACATAAGTACAGTAAACCCTTGATTTAATAGACACCAATATAATGGATTTCGGACCGGACAAATAATAATACAGTAGTATGCACATATTAATCTGAACCATATTTTTTTTAGGTTATACAAAACTTATTCAGGAAATTGTTTTTTATTCTTTCTGAAAATGTGTTCAAATAGCTGTTTTCCCCGATTAGATAAGAGCAGGTGGAGACTTGCAAGCTGAACATGATTCGGGACACTAAACCGCAGGTATACCGACTCACTTTATTTCGGTCTCAGTCTGCTTCAAGCTATTGTGTGGTCAGGTTGTATACAGAGTGTTTCTGTTATTTCTCAATTAACTTTATTTATTAAATAATTTTAGAATCCTTACAATTTAAAATGGCATCAAGTGATAGAGTTAAAAGAAAGCGTGTGAATTTAATGTGCACAAAAATTAGAGCTAATTGAGAAATGAGAACAAGGCAAGTGCTTGTGAAATTTACGGCGTAAAAAAAACTGTTTCTGATATCCGTAAGTCAAAGGCCAAATTGCAACATTTTATATTTACAACAGAATATATATTCTATTCTTTATTATAATTTAATAATTTTATATTGTACAGTACTGTATATTGTATTAAAGCTTTTTTTTTTTTTTTTTTACATCAAGAACAATAAAAAAAGGCCCCCCCCCACCAGGTTACATTCAATTTAATTTGAAAATGAAATGCACTAGGCATACTTATGGGTTTTGGTAATTAACTATATAGTATTCGGTGTAAATACACCATAGTTAACCCATAAATTTGAATTAAGTGAGTAGCATAGAAGCCATCGTTTTAATTGTATCTCATATTGTGGTTGTGAAGGCAACCACAATATAAACACAAAATAAACAGTCCAACATGCATTTTAAGGCACCAAGGATATACTATTCAAAGAATGTCACTTAAGTTTTCTTTCATTTCTAAATGAATGGAGGTGTATTGCCGGTGTATTGGGGCTTACCAAGTGACATAACTGCATGCAGAAGGGGTGGGAGAAAAGAATTTTTTTGCAAAAATAAAAACCAGAACTATTCCCATAAATTCCAAGTCTTAATAGATGACAGTTATCAATGAACCCTTTAATAATTTAAGTGCCGAGCAAACATCATGCCTCGTGAGCAGTGCAATTTGAGATATGAGCTGAAATTTTATTTATCCATTCACAGCACACTTTTAGTATAGAACAGTCAACTTCTGTAATTGTTTGTGCTTAGACAATGAGAAGCCAAATGGATTAAATGTACATTATAGAATGAATAATTATAATACTCAATGTATCTTCAGATTTAAAAACCAGGGGGGGGGATTCAGTTAAAACAAGAAATTCTTATGAGTGGAAAATTACATTTCCTGGAAAGCATGTCTTAATACAAAAAGTATAATCCAAATTTATCCTTACTCAGTTTTTATATGAAACTTAACGAGAAGAATACAAAGTATATATAAAATAAACACCATTTCTTTTAGATTTTATTTAAAGCACATACATTCTAAAACAAATGTAAAAATATAAAGTGGCACCTTCTCTAGTTATCTACAGGTTTACGTGGAAAATATGCTCATTCAATTTCACATACACCACCTACAGCTTCCAACTCCTTTTGTAATTTTTCTGCTTCATCTTTTCCCACGTCTGCTTTTACAACTTGTGGGACTGACTCCACAAATTTTTTTGCCTAAAAATACCAAAGAAATGGGATACAGCTCAACATTTACATGTAATAAGCGATATTTTTCACTTAACCTAAACATAAAAATTAAGCTTTTCCAATTTTCAACTGAAAAATGAAGTTTTTAATACAAATAATTTAGCCTTGAAACTTCTGTTGACATTTACATGACTTCTATTAATCAAAACACCCAGCAAAACATTAAGGATCACTACATCCTTAAAAAAATGTAAATTTCTGGTCTGCTGCCAACTAAAAGGTAGTCTTTCCCAGAAATTTATTTCCCTCCAACCGAGGAAACTTACATTGCAGTTTCAATCACTATTACATCTTAAAAGAAGCATTTCAGGGTTGCCAGGTTTCAGTTTTTATAAATGAAACTGAATAAAATTTTAATTTTCAAATGTATAATGTCGGTGTAAATACACCATAGTTTATCCATAAATTTAACTACATAAGTAATGTAATGGCATCATTTGATTTTATCTCATATTGTGGCTACCTTCACTAGGTATTGCATTACTTTGAATAAATTGCCCTCTGTATATACACTACCCGGACTCCCTCCAGTCACTATCTGGCAGAGTAGATCCCAGGGGCTCACATCTGGTGAGTTTGGGCTTGGCACACCCAGGATCCTGAGCTGGATATCATCATCCTTCTCTTTCTTGGTGATTCCCTTCTACTTCTCTCTCTCTCTCTCTCTCTCTCTCTCTCTCTCTCTCTCTCTCTCTCTCTCTCTCTCTCTCTCTCTCTCTCTCTCTCTCTCAGGGTAATCGGGAAAAATTTTTTTTTTTTTTTTTTTGGCTGGTGCAGCATAAGCTTTAGGCTTCCTTGCACCATATAGCTTAATAATAATAATAAATAACGCGTCCCTAGTAGAGGAAACTACTGTTATTTATTTTCAGTGGGCACCACCACTCAGACGGTGTTTCGGAGCTTGTTGGCGCACTCATTGGTGGATGGGCGGGCAGGTGCCCTGATAATGCAGACATGCCATCACGGTTGCATTAATTCCACAATTTGAGAAATGCCAAATGGTGAAGACAATGATAATATTTTGAAGACTAAATGCACAAGGCATATTGTGGAATTAACTTCACAACCATGATGGCATGTCTGCATTATTAGGGTACCTGCCCGCCCACCAAGAACAAATAAGAGTAGTCCAATACAGTAGTATCTCGTTATAAAGATAGCCACAATATGAGATAAAATCGAGCAATGCCGAAAATTTAATGACTTTATGTCTGTATCCTCCTTTTCCAATGTAAATTTGAGTCTAGAATGTAAAATGTCTTGGATAGTACTACTATCAGTAATAAGTAGAACATTGTCTAAATACCTCCCATAGTATGTGATACGGGGTCGAAAAGGCGTAAAACGTATATGCTCAATCGTTGAGAGATAGATCTCCGATATTAAGCTGCTCAAGCTCAATCCCATCGGCAAACCAAAAATTTGTTTGAACACTGTCTCGAAAGGTGATATAGTTGGCCTCATCTGTGCAGTCCATTTTCATTTTCACTTCCAGGTTGTTTAGTATTTGTGTATTTTTTACACTGAACGAGGAGCTAGCCCATTGCAGCAACCCCCAACCTGGAGAGCTGGGGTATCTCTCTTAGTCTGGCCCCTACCCTTTGACCTGTCCAGCTTGGAAGGCCCTACCAGTAGCTAAGCTACCGACAACTTAGCTCTCCTGGTCATCGGGACATGCAAGCCCACCACGACAAGGTGGAGAATACCATCAGGGGAGGTTGGCCTCATCTAAGGGTTTAATTAAGTGAAAAATTTCCTTAATAGGAAGCTTCATATAATTAATCGGTATCAAGTTATTATTTAACATATCCCAAATAATATCTAATGTGTATTCAACATTTACATTTGTACATAATGAGGTAACATCTCATGAGAATAAATTGTCATAGTCGCAAAGTCTACAGTCCTTAAGGTTATTAAATAATGTATCATAGTTCTTAATCCCAAATTGAAATTGTATTGTCTGTCTAAAGCAGTGTTTCCCAACCTTTTTTTTACCATGCCCCACCTAAGTCTTTCTAAAATTCTGATGCCCCCCCCCCTATGTAATGTTGGGAAACACCGATATACATATTTTTTATATTCAAAAATTGGATTATTCCCTAAATGAAGCCTAATTACAACTTGTTCAGGACACAAGACTTAGGTTTTAGGAAGAAATCATTAGGAAATTATTAAGAAAAAAATAGTAAGTAAATTTTCAAAACATATAATAGACAACTAAAATTCAAGTACAAAATAATTTATATGAAAGATTTTTCTATAATATTTTAATTTTTAGTAATTATTATTTAATTGTTTAATAATTTCAACATTCCATGTGAAGTCACTTCTAGATGAGTGCACTAAATTTAGTGTTTATTTGTTGTTTGTTATTTGGTTTTTAGGAGCATTAGCAACTAAGGCCATATTGTTCCGGGATATGCGGGGGTCATTCCCTGACATTTCCGCATTCGGTGGTGACGGGCTCGAACCCCGGTATAATCAAGAAGCGTGTGCTACGCACTACTGCTCCTTTCCACCTGGCTACGGAGGCGCCCCTAAATTTAGTGAGACCCTTGTGCTTGATGCAGAGAGATTTTATATTGGGCTCCAATTTAGTCAGCTTCAGTCTCAAATCTCCCAGTTTTGTGATATCCAGTCGATTTCTTTTCTTTAGTAACAAATCATTTATGGCATTAAATCCACATTCAGCTAAATATGAAGATGGAAACGGTAATAATAGCTCTCTTGCAAAGTTGGTTGAATTTGGGTATTTAATTTCTGTTTCATCACAAAGCCATGCCATCGCTCCTTTTATATTGAATAAAGTTTTAACTGACTCATCATTTTGCATTTCTGACAGTTCTTCTTGGTACTGCATTGATACATCAAACAAATCTATTAACATTGGTTGCATCATCCAGGTTGGAAAATCAATTTGTTTTAAATCAGAAAACTTTCTTTTAAATCAGTGGACAGAATTTTCAGATGATCGACAATAACAAGTACAGCAGTATCAGTAACAAAAATTTTAACAAAAATTTTGTAACAAAATTTTTGTTACAAATATATTTTTGACATAATTCAATGAATGTAATGAAACCAAATATCTTCGCTTTTGCATTGACGAGAGTTTTATTTGTTCCTTGAAGTTGTTTATTTAATATATTTAGTTTTTCAAAGATATCGGCTAAATAACTCACAAATTCTTTACCATCGACCATTAACAGATGCTTCATTTCAGGTTTGTCACTTAAAAAGTCACTAATAGTATCAAATAGTTCCATAAATCTTTTCAAGCAGTTCCCTTTCAGTGTGAAGTAAAAGTCTCACATGGTCTGCATTTTGTTCTTCACAAAAAAGCTTGAAGAGACGCTCACATTTGGCATTAGCTTTAATAGCATTGACACACTTTATAACTGATTTAATACTTCATTAAGAACAGGCGAAATATTTTTAGCTACCAAGTTTTCCCTATGAATAACACAATGCACATGAAGCATTTCTGGATTCTCATCTTTCATCAATTTTAAGCAGCCATTTTTCTTGCCCATCATATTAGGAGCACCATCTGCAGCACAAGATGTTATATTTTTCATTGGTATATTATTGTCATCCAAGTAATTTTTTAGCTTATTATATATACCTTTGGAGGTAGTGGTGCTCTCTAATGATTTACAGAATAACATTTCTTCAGCAAAATTACCTTTATCAATATATCTTACATAAGTTATCAGTACGGCTTCACTGTCTCTCAAAGTTGATTCATCCATTTGCACTGAGAATTTTCTTGTTTTCAGCTTTCCAACAAGTTGTATTTCAATATCTTCACTCATTTCATCTATTCTTCTGCTAACAGTATTGTTATTGAGTGGCATAGCTTTCACGTCTTTGTCATCTTTTTCCAGAACTGTTTAAGAAATGCTGATATTGATGGTTTGATTAAATTCTCTCCTATAGTACGATTTTTCCCAGATTTAGCAATGAGTAAAGAAATTTCATAACTAGCTTCAAGAGTACGATTGATAGTTGCAGTATGAGCAATAAACAGAGACTTTCATGTTGCTCTTTTTTCATAATTCTTCTTTAAAGTTTGAAAGTAATTTAAATCTGAATTTACAAGGGCATTATGTTTCGCCTTGAAATGCGCCTCAAGACGACCTCGCTTCATTGATTCGTTGGTCAAGCATTGTTGGCATAAAAGACAAAAAGGTGACCTTTGATCGTGGATAGCGGGTATGAAACCAAATTTTAAGTATTCCTCTGAATACTGACGAACTTTTTTTTTACTTGCACTACTCATTTTACTGTGCAACTGAAAGAAATAAATATAAGATAAATCAAAAACTAAAAATAAACTATGCATTAAAGTTAATTTAATTTAATTTTAATATATCAAAATTAATTATTAGTACGCTTTTTGAATGAATAAATCACACGAATTACTGAATTCGGGCTATTAAATCTGTGGTCTCTGTGAACAAGCAGATAAGTCTAATTTGTCAAAAATGAGATAAGTGCACTATAATAAAGTATTTATTATTTACTATTATGTGACACGCAGCTATCTTCGTTATTTTAGTTTTAGCGTGAGTAATAAATATTTGTATATTCGAATATATGCGTGTTTATATGAGAGTGTGAAGTTTATTTTTCCTCTCCTGCAAATTCGAGTTTTTGGACTTATTTGCTTATTTACTGAGACCACAGAAATACATATATGACAAATACATACCATTGTATATCACGGTTCTTCATTAATAATAATTCTGTGCGTGGACAAAGTAATTTTTATTTTAATCTGAGATCGTCAAACCTATCCAAATGTACAGTCACGATGCCCAAACGAGCGTTTGTATGAAAGGAATTACCTATTTCATATAACATGCTGAGTTTGCGGTAGGCTACAGTAGACAACCACTTTGCTTGCACATTGCATATGCCATAAGCAATCGTCCAATACAGTATGTACTATTCCTTCACTAGGCATAGTAAGCAATACTCTCCGAGCAAACTGTAGTTGATATTACTCCAAACTTTCAAGTGCAGCTCTATAGAAAGTACAACATTTAACGAATGCTTATTTAAAATTGAGATACCAACAATTCTTCTTTTGTACAAGTTAAATCATAGTAGGCGGTTGTTTTAAACTCTAGACGAGCAATTTTTGAATTGCCCCCCTGAACAATCAAATTGCCCCCATGTGGGGCGTGGGACCCACGTTGGGAAACACTGGTCTAAAGAGTTTTATAATGCTATATACACGTGTGGCCAAGGATGAAAATTCCAAATTTCTGTAGGAAACAATAGGCCGAATAGGAAATCCAGTCTTGTGTAATTTTACCTGACCGAAAAGTGCAGGAATATTTTATGTTCTGGCTTTCAATTCCTTTAACTGAGCCATAGTAATGTAGTCGTTTTTTCGATATGTGGTTAACATTTTATTGTGTTGATTGATTGACATTTTATTGTGTTGATAGTGCCAGATCTACTTCAAGATAAGTGGAGGTATCTGAAACAATTCTAACTTATTAATATAATCAGGTTTATCGAGTATTACCACTGAATGTCCTTTATCTGCCTTCTGTATAATAATGTCTTTATTTTTCCCGAAGTCCACGTAAAGCTGAACTGTCATGTGCATTCAATTTAGGAAGTCGCGTTTCTTTTATGTTATTTCCCAGTTGGTTAACTTGTTGAATAAATAAATCTTTTTGTGGAACATTACGAAGTCCAAATTCAGTATCACTTATGCACTGCTTTTTTTTTTTTTTTTTAATTAGAGATCTCTCAATGATTGAGCATATACATTTGACACCTTTTCGACCCTGTATCACATACTATGGGAGGTATTTAGATGATGTTCTAGTTATTACTGATAGTAGTACTATCCAAGACATTTTACATTTGTTTAATAAAATTCTAGACTCAAATTTACATTGGAAAGAGAGGATATGGATACAAAGTCATTAAATTTTCTAAATTTCACGCTTACTCAGGATGCAAATAAAATCCAATTTAACATCTATCACATAAACCTACAAACACTAGTATGCTTCTGCATTATAACAGCTATCACCTGTTCACCTACAAAAGATTGATTATCTTTAATCAATTTCTAAATGCCTACAAATATTCAAAGACGGAATCTGCTTTGGGATCAGAAATGCAGATTCTTAAACAGGGGTTATCCCCTTGCTACAATAAAGCGAATTAGGGTACAAGCTAAGGATAGGATACAAAACACTACACCAACCAACAATAATAATATCAAAAAATACTTTACTTCTGTCGCATATGTTGAACAGTGGCACAAACAGCTTAACAGATTCTTTAAAGATACCAAATTTAAAATTGTGGCCAGGCCAATACGGAAATTACACACTATACTGAACAATCGCTCAGTCCTTTCCTCGTTCGCAACACAAATTAATGACCCGGTATACAACATTTCTTGCGGTGATTGCGACTTGTCTTACCAAGGGTTGACGCGATTTCCTTTGAATATTCGTGTTAATCAGCTAAGTGTCCAATGTAATTATATGCGACTATTAATTGCAGAAACCGTAGAAATTAAATTACAAGAAAATCCTGTTGTTTGTCGGCCATATCCGATCTCTGATTTGTGGGCTTTTACGCGCATGCGTGAAGACACATAATCCCTATTTAAGTTTCATGCTCACCCCTATTCGGTAATTTTCATTCCTGTGATCACAACATACGGTCGAAAAACGTCAGCTTCAGGAAGGAAAATCGTTTTGCGATTTTTTCGTTTAATTCTTTTAATTAATTTCTTATTTTTAATTGCATTAAATTGATTTTTAATTATTTGTTATTCTAATGTAAGTTTTTCAAATTTTTTCATTTTAATTTCTGGAGAGTATCATATGGAAGTATTCTACGTACTATATCGAGGTAAACTTCTCTTATTATTTTTAAAATATTTGATATCAACATAGAACGTATTGAGCATTACAGCTCTGGTTCATACTATCTACAGCCTGTATTGTAAATATGGCTATGCAAGCATTCCCATGAAGGGGGGGGGGAGAAAGGCAGTTGCACTATTTCTTATAAATAAAATATGATTTAAAATGACACCCACTTGACAAAATGTTATTAATTTGTCCAAGTGGGTGTTATTAATTCACACATTACATCATTTTATTTAATTATTACTGATTTTAGTCTCTATAAAAGTAAAATAAAGCAGCAAATATTGTTTATATATAGCAAAAAAAGTAAAGCAGAAATTATTTACACAAATGATGATTTTTTAAATTCATATTCAGTGATATACATTAAAATGAAATCTGAATACAAAAAAATTATTCATGCATCCCCAAGAAGTTCAGGGTTTTTACTGTATAATGCTGATCTGGAATGAGGAAATTTTTCATAAATGCTTGGAAAATTAGTGTGTTATGGTAATATCTTTCTTTGATATGCATATAATCTGGTAACAAAAGTTTAAGAAAAAATACCTGGAAAAAGCAAAGTTATAAAAATTACAAAACTTTGCATCAAATTGACACAAAACGAATAATTTTTTAAAAATAATTGCAATCATGAATAAGATATAATATTATTAATGTTGCAAACTTGATAGTGACCAGATAAAAAAATTCAATAAGAAATTTTCACAAATGCCAGAACTTATGCAGTTTTAAAACCCAGGCCTGTTTTATCAACTGCAAACAGCATTATGTGGCTATAGATGGAATATACATTTATATTTACATAATTTATGAGTGGCTTATGTAGTAGACTTTAGAAAATTACTTACATCAGTGATGTGCAACCTTTTCCCGTACAGGGGTCATATTCAAAGTTAGATTTGTTTTGCAGGGCACACTGAGTGATTCGAGAAAAATAAGTGTTATATTTTCCATATTTTTTTACATGCAAAAGGAAGTTTCTATTTTCATGTTACCGTTTTATATTTTCAGGCTATATATAAAAAATGCAAATTCCCAACACTTTTATGAACAAAAATATATAACTTCCTTTTATTTTTAAAAAAACACTTTACTTTTGTTTCTGAAAAAAAAAAAAAAAAAAACCCTTACTTTTGCTTTTAAATGCTCACTTTAGAAAATTTACAACTTGAAAAGATCACACGCTGCTTTTCAATATTAAGGTGAATAAATAAATATAATGATACACCTCAAATTGAAAAAATATTCCAAAATTTTATCATTAAGTACAATACACAATAACATTTACTGAACAATTAATATTTAATGATGACTGAGGCTAAATATTTTTATGTATAGATGTATTTATGTTCAAATTTGTGCCAATTCTCAATATGAAATAAAGATGCTCATCTGTTATTCTGTTTGTTTTTAAATATTTATTTGATTTCATGCATGAAAAAATTTGCTCAAAAACATTTGTTGATCAAACAAAGTAGCCAGTTTTGTGGCATTTTTTTTATTAGTGGAAAATCTTAAGATGGGAAAGCCTTGTGTTTATTCTCAACTATCATTCAAGTAGTTTATTTTCACAGTCCATTTACTTATTTTTGAACCATGTTTTGGCTTGAAAATCAATAATTAATTGTTGAAAGCTGGGATCGTAGTTTCCAGCAAAAGTAAATGGATTCTCAAACAAGCTTATGTCGTTTTCATGGGATCTTATATCAGCACATTGACTTTCAAGCTCACCAAAAAGTAATTGTAATAACAAGAGGCAATGATTCTTTGGAAATGTGTTTCTCTTTTATCTCAGTACAACATTCAAAGTGACCTAAATTGTCTTGCTCAATTTGGGATTTAAATAATAACTTATTCTGAAATGATTTGATGTCACCATACAAATCAGTGACCAATTTTCCTGTCCCTTGTTTTAAATTAAGAGCATATAAATGACTAGAAATGTCTGTAAGAATTGCAAGATCAAACAGCCACTCCATATTTGATATTTGTTTTATTGGTTTTCCTTTTTGTCATCATCATCATCATGAACTTGGTCTGGCTTAGGTCTTTTAAGACCTGTTCCATTGTAGCTCTTGGAGGTGGTCTTGATCTCGCCATCGTTGTCTTGGTCAACCAACATCTCTCTTGCCTGTAAGTTTGTAGTTAAAGGCTAATTTTGGGATCCGGTCTGGGTTCATTCTTTCTATGTGGTTGATCCATTTTTCCTGATACCGTTTTATGTCACTTACTATGTTATCTACTTTTAATTTCTCGCAGATATCTAAATTTCTTTGGTAGTCTAGTCTTGTAAAGCCTAATAATGGTCTTAAACATCTCATTTGTGCTGCTTCTAGATTGTGTGCATTTTCTTAATTATGACCCAAAACCAGCCCTCTTCTACACAGCTGTAGAAGAGGGCTGGTTTTGAAGTGATGTTGTGCAGTCGTAATTTTGTTTCAGTTGTCATTTGTTGTCAGTTGCCTTTTTGTCATAAAAATATCAATTTCATGACACAGTTTAAACTGTCACAGCTAAGCCATCTCACTGCATATGTAAACTTACATCTTCATCATCAGCCATTTTCAATCCACTGCAGGATGAAGGCCTCTCCAACAACTTTTCAGTCCCTTCTGTTTTGTGCAATGGCCATCCATTTACTACCCACAAACTCATGAATTTCACCTGTCCATCTCCATCATTGTCTTCCAGGTTTTCTTTTAGCTCCTCTTGGGTACCATTCTGTTATTTTCTTAGTCCATCTGTCACCATGTCTTCAAGCTGTCCTGCCCAAGTCTATTTCAGTTCTTTAGTTTTGATAAGAATGTCCTTTGTTTGTGTTTGCTGCCTAACCCATGTGTTTCTCTTCTTATCTAATAGCCTGATTCCTAATACAATTCATTTCATTCTTCACTGTGTAGTTTTCAGCTTCTCTTCCATTCTTTTGGAGAGTGCCCACCAAAAGGATGGCAGAGTTTCACTTCCATAAATCATGGTGGGGAGTACACACTGGTACATTATTTTACATTTCAGACAAATTAGGATATTGCTCCTTAGTATGTGACTATATTTCCTGAATGCTATCCATCCAAAATTTATTCTTCTCTCAACTTCCAGCCATTTATCATTATTACGGCTAATGACTTGTTCCAAATAAGTATATGACTCCACCTTTTCAATTACTGCTCCTTCAATCATTATATCCCTTTCTGTGGCATACTTGTTCATTACTTTTGTTTTAGCCATATTCATCTTTAGTCCAAAATCCTTACTAACTCTGCATAACTCATTAAGATTTTCCTCTAATTCTTTGGGATCATGGCTTATAATCACAATGTCATCTGCAAATCATAAATGTTTTAGATACTCTCCATTCACATTGACTCCTTTCTGTGACGTCTAATCTTCTCAAAGCTTCCTCAAGGGCTGCAGTAAACAACTTTGGAGATATTGTCTCCTTGTCGAACTCCTTTCTCAATTTTAAATTTGCTACTGTCTTTGTCTAGTCTAATAAAGTCAGTAGCATTCTCATATATATTTTTTTCAGAATCATAATGCATGGGGTATCTATGCCTCATCTGGAACCAAAACATTGCCTTATGCTGAATGGAGTCAAATGATTTTCATAATCCACAAATTCCAGGCATAATGGTGTTTTGCATTCATTTGCTTTCTCCATTAGTTGCGATATTACATGAAGGTGATCCATAGTTGGGAATCCTGTCCTAAAGCCAGTTTGCTCCTTCGGTTGATTTTTTTTTATCAAGTATTCTTTCCAATCTGTTAGCAACAACATTTGTGAACAACCTGTAGATGTGGAACGACAAACTAATTGGTCTATAATTTCCAATTTCTGATTTATCTCCTTTCTTATGCAGCAAAATTACGATTGCATTATTCCACTCCTTCCATAATGAGTCTTGCCGGTTTCTGTATCATGTCTCTTCCTCCCAATTTTAACAACTCTACAGTAACTTCATCTTCACCCGTGGCTTTCTGATTCTTCAATGCATGTTCTAACTCATCACATAGGATACTGGGTATATTGTAAGTGTTGCTAATTTGTGATCGTTCTTCCCCACTGCTGGCATTATTCTTTCACTCCTTATATAATTCTTTATAGTAGCATCATATATACATCTTCATATATATATCATTATTTGTAAAAGAAAAGAAGTTTACCTCAATATGATACATAGAACACTTCCGTATGATACTTTCCAGAAATTATAACGTAAACGATTATAAAAAAAAAAAAAAAACAATCAAAAATCTTACATTACAGTAAGAAATACTTAACAATAATTAAAAATCAAGTGAACACAAAAAAAAATTTGCAAAAGGCCATATTGCTCCGGGATATGCGGTGGTCATTCCCTGACCTTTCCGCATCCTCCGTATCGGGTGGTGACGGGCTCGAACCCCGGTCTAATCAAGAAGCGTGTGCTACGCACTGCTGCTCCTTCCCACCTGGCTACGGAGGTGCCTATCAACAGTTGTAATATCAGATAACTACAATCTTAACTCCTGTACTACGAATAAGTTAATTTACTCCTTCAATACCAACAGAGCTGACAGTACAGGGTATCCACAGTCTTGAATCAACAAAAACATTTCATTTTAAAACATATTACAATTATCTGTTCAAAATGGTCACTGACAATATCAATACATTTCTGTAAATGATACATGATGTTTCTCTGAATAATTTTCAACATATCACCATTAATAGATGAAACTACACATACAATTCTATTCTTAAGATGTTGAGAGCTTGTAACTTTTACAGAACAAACTTTTAACTTCAAATAACCTCACGTAGCAAAATCTAAGAGATACAAATCAGGCGATCTTGGAACCCATTCCACTACTCCTCTTTGGCTGATCAAACAAGGAAAATTTAACTAACACTGAATGGGAGAGTGCATAATGCAGTGATGAGCCATCATTCTTAACCCAGTCAGGTTTGCCTCCCAGGGCGTGAAGTTGAAGCATTAAATGATTACCAAACACATTCAAGCAATCCTCTCCAGCTGCAGTGCTTTTAAAGAAGGATGGTCCAACAATATTTAAATTTTGTACATCACACCAAACCATCGATTTCTCTGCTCCTTGTTGCTTACTTCCAACATGCTACTGAGGATTTTTCCTGCAACCAGTAAAGGTATTGTAACTTATTCACTGTCCATTCTATTTACATAATAGTTAGCCTGATCAGAAAACAACACTCCCTTCAGGAAATCTGTATTTTCGTCAATTCTGTCTACAAACTACATGCTCATTTCAGCAAGTTTGTTTGGATCATTTTTTGAAAGGGATGAAAAAAATTGTGGTTAGCATGGGTGAAACATCTGTGCAAGAAAGACTATGAATTATACTCTTCAGAACATCCCATTGAGCAATGATCTGTCTAATTGACTTGCAAGGACTTGCATGAATCTTTGCCATAATTATTTCTTAAATTTCTTCTGGTAGTCACTCTAGTCCTATCTGGTCACTGCAAAAGTTTGGATTTTATCCAGAAAGTTTGAAATAAAATACCCAACATATAAACAGTTTAAAAATCACTTTCACATATATAATAACAGAAAATAAAATTCCATTTACCTGAAATGTTTTTGTTCTCCATGTAATTATTATATTTGTTAAATTCAAATTTTACTTATTTATTTGAAAATAAAAATATGCAAGTGTTAAAGGCAAAAGGTGACTGTTTAGCTAATTCAACAAAAGCAAACTACCTGAACTAAATTCATGCCCTCAATGAATGTCTTGACTGCTTTTATTAAAGGTATTTTTTTTGATTCATCATATTTCACAAGTCTCACTGTAAATGAAGCCTTAACTTGTTTTACATCAATTTCCTCTTCTGTTTCTTCCTGTAAAACAAAATTATACTATTTAAAGCTAATTAAAATAAATTTTGTCTATTAGAATACAGGATGGTAAAGTTATTTGTTATTTTATTTATATATTTTTTTTATTGTCTTGTACTGATTTTGGTATGCACATGAGGATTGTTTTATCTTAATATTTCAGCCATTTTTCACATAGAAATAAGTCCTAGCCCACCAAGATCCCATAATTCAACTTACTTTTGGTACAGTTATGTAAGTTCTAATTTTCTTTATTTGAGCCAACAGTTAATTCACTATCTATATTACTATTCACTTTCATATTATTAGTACATAAGGAAAGGACTGGTAGATTTTGTTTTAGTACCCAATTCAAAAGTAGGTCACTAGTTTACTTACCAATAAAGTGTTGTTATATTTATCGGCATGTAGAAAAACTTGCCTATTTTAAGATTAAGTTAATCTAACTAGTACGGACAGCTGATGAGGGCTTAGTGGATTGTTGTGATTGCAACATTAAGAAAATCAGCTCTTCCGGCTGCAGTACTTCAGCCACAACTGACAGTGAACTAATTTTGTATGGCAGATGCAGGGAGAGTTATGATCTTATATAAAAACTTGGCATATTCATGAATAAGACTGAGTCGCTGAGGTGAATGGAACCAAATGAATTGAGGGCTTAGCAGCTACTCACATCCAACGCTATGCTGGGGAATGTTATTCTGTATTTGACTATAGTGATGGGCTGATGCATGAATCAATCCATCACTATGGATGAATGGTTAACACAGGAGTACAACGGTAAATGTGTCCAATATGTCATGATTCAAATGATGTGACTACTAAATACAGTTAATGATATTCTTGTCAAGTAACTGGTGGTAAACTCTTCTGACCTATTTGATCATGCCAGAGTATAAAAAGAACATTGCCAATCATAAAATTCCAAAAAATGTAGTTTTCATTGTGTAGCTCAACTGAGGTAGAGTACAGTAAACCCCCGCTATTCGCGGTATCTGTATTCGCGGTTTCGCGTATTCGCGGTCGCTGATTTAAACCTAAAAAAATGTGAATTTTAAAGCGCCGGAACATTTTCCGCCATGAAAAAAACATGGGTGTGGCTAAAATCATTTTGCCCAGTCCACAGAGTAGTACAGTCAGTCGTCTTATAACACGTGTTTACACTACACTAATTCAATCTTACACAATTTAGGGGAACGATATTGTATATAACACGAACTGAATTCGCATATGCACGATTCGCCTTTGTGTTTACAAGAAATGGCAGTCGAACGCGGAATCACCCCAACTGAACGCAACACGATAGAAATGAAGAGAAGATTCTGAAAATGTATTTATTTTTTTATAGCAGTGAAGGGGAAACACATTTCACCATAATAACTTAAAAACCAACACAATTACAGCTATCGGTATTATCGCAAATGCAATTAGATAGAGTTCACTACCAGTTTATAACAGATTCCACTAGCAGGAACGCAACTGGAAATTGTTTTTATTGTTTTATGGTAGTAACCCCCAGAAATGTAAAATGTGAGCTAGTGAGGTGTTAATAGAGTTGTCTCTGCCTTTATGGTGTTGTTTATTTGTTTTGCTACACGCTCACAGCTTTATGTGTATCAAGTGTGCCTCCTCATTTTGTAATTGTGCTTTATTCTCTAAAAATGAGTAAAAATAACTTAAAAGGTGTAAAAAGGAAGTGTCCTGCGCTCAATGGGTGGGGGGGTGACAAAATCGCGAGCGCGGATGTTTCAAGCTAATCCTTGTTCAGTATGTGTAATGCGCTTGTCATAGAAGGTTTCATCTCTTGCTTTTAATTGATACGTTTACAAAAGTGAAAAATCTACCATTTTGCAGTGTGTTGATGTAAACAGACTTTTTCGAGCGTGTTAAAGTTAAAAGAAAGTGATTTTATTGTGGACAAGTTCTTTTCTAATCCTACAAAAATATGGCCGCGAATAAAAAGGGAACTGTGAAAAGATCAAAGAAGGTGATGACATTAGCGAGTAAAATTGAATTGTTAGACAAAATTTCTAATGGTGAAAGTGTCTCCTCAGTGGCAAAACATTATAAAATCAATGAGTCAACGGTACGATCAATCAAGAAATCGGAAGAAAAAATCCGCCGTAGTGTCCGTGAAAACGCGCTAATTGCATCAAAAATTTGCTCTATAACTCGTGATGTGAAATTAGAAAAAATGGAAAAGGCTTTAAATCTGTGGATAGAAGACCGAACTCAAAATAAAATTCCGTTAAGTTCACTTATCATTCGTGAAAAGGCAAAACACCTTTATCAACACTACACTTTAGTGAAACTGGTGATAGCACTCGCGGGATAAGTTTTTTAGCCAGCAAAGGCTGGTTTGAAAGATTTAAAAATCGATATGGTTATTTTTCGCCCAGCAACCCATGTTCTTGATATGTTTTTGAAAGGTTTCTTTAAAATGTCTAATAAATATGTACAGTATTACATTTAATAAATTGTTTCTTATTTTCATTTCGATGCCTTATGCTTTTTTTTTTTTTTTTATGTACTTACTCTCTACGTTTGTCTATGTACATAGTCATATTATGTAGGTAAATACACATAATACGTACAGACAAAATTTTAGACTAATTTTTGTTATATATTTCATACTTTGGAACGGAACCCTTTTATTACCATGGGCGCCATAACTCAGTATTCGCGGAATTTCTCAGGAACGTAACCCCCGCGAATAGCGGGGTTTTACTGTATTTCCACCAGGTGCAAAAATTTATATTATTAATCGGTTTTTAAACAAAAAAATAACATTATTAACATGTACCAAAGACTTTCTTTCTTTTTTTTTTTTCACTGAAGACTTGGTCAAGAAATATAGGTTGTGGTGAAAAATGCCATGAGTTAGGAGAAAATGTAAATTTATCTGCAATTCTGCCTATAGTACATGATGAGAGCCTTGTCAAGTAGCTAGACTTGAGGGCCTTGAATGGCTTGTGGGACAGGAGGAATTATGGGTTTAGGGAAACTGCTGGCGGGGGGAAATAGAAGTTGCCATGAGTTAAAGATAACGAGAAAAGTCATGTTTGAGTGGACACAAGGAATACATTAGGGTTAAAACCACATAAACAAAGAACTTAATCTGTTTATAGTGTCAGAAGTAAAATAAATTTGTTGAATTCAAGCTCTTGGTTAAGACAACAAGATATAGTGTGCTCTGCAAGAATGACAACTTTCATTATGGCAAGTACAGGAGATAGGTTGAAAAGAGTGGAGGAGATAGAGTGATGTTATGTTTCTTATCAAAAGCAGCCTGCCTGAATCAGCAAGATTGTTCCTAGATTCTCGGTATTTTCAAAATGATGCAGAGAATTAAAGCTTAAAGAAAATAATAAAAATAAATAAATAAATAATAAAATAAAAAAAAACTTTTTACCCACTTCATTTTTCCATTCCTTCTAATTTCTTTGATCCTTTAAAATTATTCACACTACCCTCTTCTACAATAATGGAAGGTGTAAGTTTATACTAACAATTAATTGCTTTTTTTGAAAGCAAATTTCACCAAGTCTATTCTACAACCATCCATTTCAATTTATGTACTTTATCCATATCACTAACATCATCTAAAAAAAAATAAAGACGCCTTTGCCATTTAGTTTACTTAATCATTTTAAAGTCGTATGCACTTCATTTAGAGGCATCTCCGTAGCCAGGTGGGAAGAGGCAGCAGTGCGTAGCACACGCTTCTTGATTAGACCGGGGTTCGAGCCCGTCACCATCAAATACGGAGGATGTGGAAAGGCCAGGGAATGACCACCGCATAATCCCGGAGCAATATGGCCTTAGTTACTAATGCTCCTAAAAACCAAATAAAAAACAAACAACAAACAAACTTCATTTAGGTCACCATATGCAGTATTTGGAATGCAGACATCCTGCATTAGACACTGACAGCTCAAATTCTTTTTTAGTAAGAATATCCTTTTGTGCCCCAAGCTATTTGGGAAAAAAATAATATTGTCCCTGTTGCTTTTTCTCTGCACCTATACCAATTAGCTATATCATACCTAATTGAGGTTTCCAATGTATGCAGTTTTCCTAGTGGCCTAGATATGTACATTATCCTATTGCTGTGTACAATGATAAAATCACCACTTTATCTCTGCTAACAAAGTTCCTGTATATCAGGGACAGACTTTTTCCTGCAGCATTCCACCTAGAGACAGATCCAGGAGGAGCTGCTGGAACCACGCCAAGAGTTACAGATCAGAGGAGTCATGTTTGTGTGAATGCATTAACCCTAATGCATACAAAGAATGCATTAGGGTTAAAATTGTTTACCAATTAATTTTTAAAAAATTGTTCTTTGTTTACAAACAACCTAAACCCCCCACCCACCCACACACAGCCTGGTGCCACCAATTTTGTTAATTACATAAAGGAATTTATGCTAAGCACTTGCACTAATAAAATTTACAACAATTATATATTTCTAAAATAAATTCAGTATAGGTTAACGAATATGTCTGTTCTTTCAGAATAAATGTCGCTAATACTCTTACATGGTCTCCAAGGCTTGTTACATTGTCCTGATTTTGAAAAGCTAAGACACTTGATATTAAGCAGTCGAAATCAATGGCAAACTAATATTTAGGTCCCATTTATGAATTGAATGAACTGAATTTGGGTGAAATCCAGTCATTCTGCAGCAATCAAACATCATCTGCTTACACCTTGATGAAGGTGGGACTGTTAGTAATCCCAATTATACTCTTCATGTTAAAGGCCCCAAACACTGCATCTATATATTATACTGGAGGGGACCACCCAGGCCAACGTAAGCAGAAGTTGACATGTGGCATCCATATCATACAGAGGAATGTTGCCCTTCTAGGCAGTAGATGACTTATCAAAGTGCAATACTACCACTTTGCTTATTGGAAGCTTGAAATGGCAAAACCCATGTTTCATCTCCAGAGAAATGCTCAAGCAACCCCTGTCTCTTCTATCATACAAATTCATCTTTTGAGGTTATGATGGGCATAATAATGAGCTCCAATATTCCCTATATTTTGAGGGTACAGCTCTAAGATGGTTTTTGCTGGCTTCTGTGTTGTTCACTGGACCGAACCTACTGGTAATCTCTCTAGAAAGAATCTGGATTAACTATGGTATAATTTGTTGCTTCTACTCTGCCAGCTGGTAACTGGAAAGAGAATCTCAAATTCAACTGCTACTTCATTATTCTCAACTCCATTAATTGCTCAGTACTCTTTGATTTCCTTTTTTTGAAACTTGACTTTCTCCAATCTAACATTCCTAATACTCAGTTAATTTTCCTGGTAATTTTAATGTTCACAACTCCGGTTGGGCTTTGTCTTCTAGCTAAATGGATCCAGGTGATTGAGATTCTTAGCGAATTGCAATTATTAATGACCTCACAATTTATTTACCTACCAAGATAATCCTAAACACACAAATACACACTTGATTTTTTTTTTTTTTTTACCAACAACTCACAGCTGATATTAGTGATCCTCCTGAAACATCTCATCACAACTTTGTGATGGTCTCTCTCTCTCACATTCATTCTCACCCGTGTTTTGTTGAGCATTACAGGAACGCAAAATAGGATGATCTGTGTGATTTCCATTCTTCTTTTCCTGGGTTGGATTATCATTTTAAATATCTTGATCCCAATGTTTATTTAGATCGTGTCAGAGAAATTATCCTTGTAGGAAATCCTTGAATTCTTTATTCTGTATTCCACCATAAAATTTCATCCTTTATCTAAATTTTGGTTTTTGAATAAATGTGCTAAGGCTGTTCAAGATAAGAATGTAGCATATCACAACTGGCTGCTATCCAAATCTCCAGATTTTTTTTCTCTCTGCTCTAAAACTTACAACTGCAAAAACAGTTAGTAAGTAGTCCAAACTCAATTATGAACAAGCAAAGAGTAGAAAACTTGCTTCTTGTCCAAGTTGTAGGCAAGCATTCTGGTCTCTTGCCAAAACTATCAACTACAACTTCTGCATTCTTCCAACAGAAGGATGTTGGAAGAATTCTGAACAATTCTGATGCCAAGAAAATTCCAGGTCCTGAATGTCATATCTCTAATTGTTCTCAAAACCTGTGCTACTGAACTTGTACATGTTCTGTATTATCTTTTTGCACTTCTTAATTTTTATTTATTACTTAATATTTAAAAACCAGGGGAATCTTTATTCCACTGGTGTTTTTCCATCTGCTTGTATCCAGCCAGTTACTAAAAAGGGCAACAAACCCCTTCCTCCCTTCCAATTATCATCCCATTGCATTTACCTTGACTCTTTTCAAAGTAATGGAGAAAACCATCAATTGCCATCTTAAACAATCTCAAAATTTTCCACCTGATCAATGATCACCAATATGGATTCCTTCAGTGTCAATCCACTGGTGGACTCACCAGTGGATTGACACTATGTTACTCATCTTCGGGCAAATTTGATTTTAGTTTGGCAAAACTCAAGCAGTTGCTCTTGACATTTATAAGAACTGGAGTGCTGGAGTTCTTTCTTTCACCCTTTTCCTCTTGTATATTAATGACCTTCTACAGACTGGAAATCTTAGTCATAGTTTTGCTAATGATAGAAACATCACAATATTCCGATTTCCAGTTTTAAAAAGCTTGCCAAGTACAAACAGCTTCAACTTCTCGATATCCATCACCAATTCCTTAAATGCCGATAACCAGATAATTCTCTAATTCTCCAACTGGATGAAGAAAACTTAGTTAACTTCAATCCTTTTAATGCAATCAATCCTATGCTAATCTTCAATGACACTCCAGACAACATAACATATTGTTATGTTGTCTTTATTAGGGATGACCACAAATTCTAATGTCTCTTGGCATCAGCACATCACAAAATTGCTTCCTTTACATAAAAAATAATAAAAAAAACTGAATTTTTTTTTTTCCTCTCAGCATTACTCTTCTAAACAATTCTAGACTCTGTTCAAAAGAGAATAATCAGATTAGTTAATGACTCATCTCTTACAAAGTCTTTCTACTCTGTCTCATGTTCAGTTCCTGGTGCATACCTTTTCTATAGATACTTCTTTGGTCACCGTTGTTCCAAATTGATATCGCTAACACCCCCCCCCCCAAAAAAAACTACCAACTACAACTTCTGTCTATCTCTATTAATCAGAATAATCAGACTAGTTAATGACTCATCTCTTACAAAGTCTTTCTACTCTGTCTCATGTTCAGTTCCTGGTGCATACCTTTCCTATAGATGCTTCTTTGGTCACTGTCATTCCAAATTGATATCTTCTAACACCCCTTTCAAAACAGTCCATGTTTGCCACAACTAGTCAGCAGCCATTCACTGTCAAACTCATAAAACCAATTCCCCCCCCCTTTCTTCCACATGTATTTCCTGAAAATTGCAATCTACAGAAATTCAAATGTAATATCAACTATCCAAGGTCGATTTTTTACAAGACAGTCTCAGTGCCATTCACTTTGAATAATCAATACAGTACTATGTTATATTTTTTAAAATCTTAATAATATCAATCGCAATAGCTGATTCTCACACCAAAATTTTATTTCATTATACTGCAACCGAGTTTTTTGCTTAAGATTGTGTTCTCATTAATAATACTATATATACTGAAAAAATAAAAATATATTTAATAAACACAATAGTTATTTGGGGGGGGGAGAATTCAACAGCTGCAGAGGACATTTTCATTTGAACATTTAGAAATTTATCACACAACTGCACACAACCATTTATCATTATTACTATTATTTTTCCTTCCTGACCAGTAATGCTATAATCACTATAAGCATAACCTATAACAATAATTAAGGGTGGTAGCCCTTGAAACCCTTCATAATTTAAGCAGTCATCCATTTTAAATGCTATTAAAATTAACTAGGCACTTAACTCATGGAATGTCTTATGACAAATAAGCTGAAACATACATAAAGAAATAAAAGCTCCCGAGCAATGTGATATAAAATAGTAATTTAACCAGTTTTTGCTCATGCTTTTGAGAGTTTACAGCAAGGATGGCTTCTGAATAATTGCAGGAAATATGAAGCCTTGGTGAGTGCCTATTAGTAAATCATGCAAGCTGAAATCAAAAATGTCATCTGCTTTTGTTTCGTCATGTTAACGTTTTTGCAAATTTAGTGTGTGTGTGTGTGGCACATTGGTGTTTATTGGCGCATTAGCTGTGAGCTTGCAAAATTTCATACTCTTATGTTTTTGAGTAAAATAAGGAAAAATACCGCATATTTCATAATTACAAGGCTGATAATCATTTGCTACTAATTTGTCCAGAATAGGGTGACAAGTTTTTATAAAATAAAAAAATGGGACACACACCTCACGAACCAGCACTGTAACAGGTGAGACTGCATGGTTCTCATGTAAATTGTGAACACAAATGCCATACAAGTTATTTTTGAAACCAAGTGTCTACCACAGGTGACAACATGCTTTTACTGGGAACACAAGTTGAATCAGTAAACATAAGTGCTTTCTTTAAATACCCAAAACATTATCCTTTTAACCTAAAATATTATCCATGTAATATACTTTATTTATAATACCAAATATTACAGATAAGAGATAGGTAAGCACTTCCTAATTCATTTCACAAATATATGTGGTCTCAATTCTAATCTCAACGATGTCCATTTCCACTTGCATTCTGACAAACCCCACGTACTTTTTCTGACAGAATCTCAGTTATCAGTTGATTCAACTACTGCTCATCTCAGATGCCCAAATTATTCGCTGTATGATTCCTTTCACCTAAAAGGTGGTACTTGTGCATATGTCCGTTCTGATATTCTCTGTCAGAAACTTGGCAATTTGGAATCTCCTCCCTTTGACTTAAAATCTCTCTACCTCATTGTGTCAAATTCATCTGTTGTCTCTACCGTTCTCCCAACTCCACTAATCACTTGGAGCTCTTTGACTTCCTCTCTTTGCAACTTTCCTAACAGTGAGGTAATTTTCCTTGGTGATTTTAATGATCACGACTCCAGCTGGCTTCCGTTTTCTAGTCACACCGATCCAGCTGGTTGAGATGCTGAGGCTTTTGCAATTACTAATGACCTTGCACACATTCTTCATTTATCAACAAGAATACCGGACAATCCTAATCATACAGCCAACATGCTTGATCTTTTTCTCAAAAACAACCCTTCTAAGTACATGGTCGAAGTGAGAGGTCCTTTAGGCACTTCAGATCACAACTTGGTGATTGTCTCTTCTCCAATGGCTATTCCCAACTCCTGTTGTCTGGCATTACAAAATGCAAAATGGGATGACCTGCGAGATTTCTTTTCTTCTTTTCCTTGGTCGGATTACTGTTTCAAAACTTCTGATGTTCAGCGTTTGCTCAGATCGTGTCAGTGAAATTATTCTAGCAGGAATGGAATCCTTTATCCCACACTCCACTTTAAAATCTCGTACTTTATCTAAACCTTGGTTTTCCAATAAATGTGCTAAGGCTATTCAAGAGAAGAACATTGCATATCGTAATTGGCTTGTTTCTAATTCTTCAGTTTAATTTTCTGCCTACACTAAAGTTCGCAACAATTGTAAAGCAATTATTAATCAGTCTAAACTAGAGTTTGAACACGCTAAGAGTAGAAAACTTGCTTCTTGCCCTAATGGTAGCCAAGCATTCTGGTCTCTTGCCGAAGCTACTGGCCGCAACTTTTGCCCATCTCTGCTCCCACCTCTGTCCAAACCAGATGGTTCTGTTGTCACTTCAGCCAAGGATAAAGCTGACCTGCTAGCATCCCATTTTTCTTCCAAGGCATGTATTAATGATCTTGGTTAAACACCTCCCACCATTCACAACACGCTCCATTCAATGCCTCCTGTGGTCTTCCGTCAAAAGGATGTCAGAAGGATTTTGACAAATCTTGATGCTAAGAAAGGTTCAGATCCTGATGGTATTTCTCCACTTGTTCTCAAAACCTGTGCTCCTGAACTTACTCCTGTTCTTTGCTGCCTTTTTTCACTTTCTTATTCCAAAGGTGTTTTTCCATCTGCTTGGAAATTTGCTCATATCTAGCCAGTTCCTAAAAAGGGTGACAAATCCCTCCCATCCAATTATCGTCCCATTGCAATTACTTCTATCCTTTCTAAACTAATGGAGAAATCAATTAACCGCCAACTTTTAAACTACCTTGAAACCTGCCATCTGATCAACGATCGCCAGTATAGATTCCGTCAGTGTTGATCCACTGGTGATATTCTGGCTTATGTTACCCATTTATGGATTAATTCAATGGAAAGGTTTGGTGAAACACAAGTAGTTGCTCTTGACACCTCAAAGGCTTTCGATCGTGTTTGGCATGAAGGTCTTCTAAACAAGCTTTCATCTTATGGTTTGCCAACTGTTGACAAATCCCTCCCATCCAATTATCGTCCCATTGCAATTACTTCTATTCTTTCTAAAGTAATGGAGAAATCAATTAACCTCCAACTTTTAAACTACCTTGAAACCTGCCATCTGATCAACGATCGCCAGTATAGATTCCGTCAGTGTTGATCCACTGGTGATATTCTGGCTTATGTTACCCATTTATGGATTAATTCAATGGAAAGGTTTGGTGAAACACAAGTAGTTGCTCTTGACACCTCAAAGGCTTTCGATCGTGTTTGGCATGAAGGTCTTCTAAACAAGCTTTCATCTTATGGTTTGCCAACTGTTTTTAGTAATTGGTTATCCAGTTTTCTCTCTGATCGCTCACTGAGGGTGATGGTAGATGGCTCTCTGTCTTCTAACTTCTCCACTAATGCTGGTGTCCCCCGAGGTTCAGTTCTTTCTCCCACTCTTTTCCTCTTGTATATTAATGACCTTCTTCCATTGACTGGAAATCCTATCCATAGTTTTGCTGATGATAGCACATTGCATTCCACTTTCCATTTTGAGAAACCTTGTCCTGCTCAATCAGCTTCAACTTCTCGATAATCTGCTACCAATTCCTTAAATGCCAATCTTCAGGTAATTCTCCAGTGAGGCAAAGACAACTTAGTTGATTTCAACCTTTCTAAAACTCAGTCTTGTCTTATATCTCGCAAAAAGGATTCTTCTGCTCCTATGCTTATCTTTAGTGACACTCCGATTTCTAGGCAAAATGATATATCTATTTTGGGGATTACCCTGACTTCTAATCTCTCTTGGCACAAGCACATTACAAATATTGCTTCCTCTGCATCTAAAAAATTTGGTTTTCTCTTTTGCTCTCAGCGTTACTTTTCTTCCAAACAGCTGCTCACTCTGTACAAATCGCAAATTCGCCCAGCCTTGGAATATTGTTTCCACGTCTGGGATGGTGCCCCCAAAACCTCTCTCAAGCTTTTTTATTCCATTCAGAAGAGGGTAGTTAGGTTAATTAATGATTCATCTCTAACAGATTCTCTCCACTCGCTGTCTCATAGACGTACTGTTTCTGCTGCATGCCTCTTCTACAGATACTTCCATGGGCACTGTTCTTCTGAATTGGCTTCTATAATTCCCGCTCTCTCTTTCAAAACAGTCCCAACACGTGCTACCACCAGCCAACATCCATTTACTGTCCAACTTCAAACTCACAGAACCAACTTTTCATCTTCCTCGTTCATTCATTCAACTGCCGTTTTCTGGAACAACCTTCCTTCATACGTATTTCCTGAAAATTAAAGTCTACAGAAGTTCAAGTCCAGTGTTAACAAATATCTTCTTTCGTCTTCTCACCTCCAACCCAAGCACAGTACTAAGTACTATAGGTTCTAATATCTCTCGTGTTTGGGGTTTACATAAAAAAAGAAAAAAAAAAAAAAAAAAGGTATTTTAATCCCAACAATGTCAACAATTATTTCCTGTTGTGCATTCAATTTGACTAACATCTAATAAAACTGGAAGGGGGGGGGTGAAAGGACCACTAAAAATTATGCATATTTAACAAAAATTTTCACATAACTTATAAATAAAATGGTAACATTGGAAAAAGCATCAATTATCTATTTGGTGTCACATTTTGATTTTTGTCAGGAGAATGGGATACCTCACTCAAAAACAGAGCAACCCCATTAAAAACAAGACATTTGGTTGCTCTAGTCTAGTACAACTGTTATACTTGGTGTTCCTGAACATGGGTCTAGAAATGCTTCATTAACAAACTAGGGCAATATGAAAATTTTCTTTACAAGAGTAAAATCATAAACCTTCATTTCAAAAGTATCTTATGCTAGGGACATCTTTGGAGGAAACTGGAGTTGAGAGTGAAGGTGCAAATGGCTATCACTACCACCTTCTCCACCCAACAACAAAACACAAATGATTATTTTACGAAACATTTTAAACTTATATTTATATCATGGATAGAGTCAAATTGTGAAGCAAATACTGAAGGCACTATGGAGAATTAAACCAAACCATATAATGCTGTCAACATAGTTAAGATAAACAATAATAATAATAAAAAAAAAAGGCAAATTCAATCTACCTAATTCATTTAACAGTTCTGCTATAAATTAGATAAAATTGATAATTTGATTAAATAAACCAATACTCTTTGAAGTTATTTTATCTTGAGTATAATATTTAGTGATTACAACAATGGGCAGAAAGTATTAATGTAGGAATGACACCGTATCAGCATATAATCACATGACATCTACATAACAACCGTGCCACACACAAGGTAAGAAGATTAGTTAGAACAGCTATTTTGTAGCTTAATAGTTAAAAAAATATTGATAAAAATTAGCTTAGCTTAGGTGAAAAAAAGTGGTTAGAACTGCATTTGTAAAAGTGCTATAGTAAAAAAAAAAATGCACAATTACTTTTAGTCACATCATACGTTAGAAAAAGTTTACTCAATGAAGACAAGACTACAAAATGAAATAGTTCTTAAAAAACCCTGTTTTTCAATTTGTTGTACACAAAAAGAGAATACCAATACCAAAGGTTGCATTAAGATTGGTTGACTGCAATAAAATTAAAATATGCTATGCATATATAATTACCAATATCATATGCTATTTTACCGAAAGAAATCTCAATATGATTGATTACATTTGAATAGCTTCCTTTTTGATTGTTTTTATTATGGGGAAACCCTATAACAAATATATCTAATATCTAATGATAAAAATAGTGAGATGGTATGTCTCTTTGCTGGGAACCCTGCAAAGGTTCCCCTCACTGGTTTTTAGCATTTTCTTTCTTTTCCTATTATTCTTTTTTTATATAGGTTTTATTTTATTACTTCAAAATTTTTAAGTCACATTTCCTCTCTAGTCAGTTTTGACAACATTACTGTTTGAGAAAAAACTAAAATTGAAAGAAATAAACCAAATGGGAAATAGGATTTTTTTAATTTTATAATCAGACCAAAGACCTCAAACAAAAATATAATATGATTTCTACTAAATCTATACGTGTCACAAGCATTTTTTTTTTTTTTTTATATTGGTACTGCATTTGTCTATGACAGTTTAATTTTATTGAGTTGTCAGGTTTATAGTAGACAATATAAAATTACCTCTGCTGATGCAGATGTTGGCATAGCTCCAAATGACATCACCGGAGTGTCCTGGATATTCAGAGTTTTCTATTAAAAAAACGAAACAAACTGAATCTGTATAATATTGAAATTTAAACGATTCACTGTATATGGAAACTCTATAGCAAGGTATTTTTTTAAGTGCATAAAAACAAATATATCAAAATTTTTTAATGAACAAAATAATTTTTACTACAAGCAATAAATAACACGGAGAGCACATTCACTACATCAAACTAACAAATTTAGTCTAACCAAGAAAGCACAAAGGAAAAATTTTTTTCAACTTGATCCATGCATTTTGTTCTTCAGCATTATGTAGCTAAAACCAAGTTAGTTAAGTACTCAGTACATTACATTTCAAGCACATTAGCAAATGGTAATAATTCATGATCCAAAAAAAAAAAAAAAAAAAAAAAAAAAAAAAAAAAAGCAATGACAAAAAATAAGAAAATTTCATTTCTGTGTATTTGGCATATTGTTGCTCATTCATTCCTAACTAGCACATGACAATAAACATAATATCCATAATATTCAGCTGCAATATACAATATATGGATAGCCTATGTGATATGTGAAAAAAATAAATAGTAAATAAAAATATGGTCTAATTTTAATTAAATTTGGAAAAGGTCAATAAATTTTTCTAAAAGGTCCAAATACAAAACTTCACAAAAAATTCATCAACTGGGAGTCATCTTATTACATGCAGGCAGACAGACAGACAGACAGACAGACAGACAAACAAATAACTGTCAGATTTCATTGGGTCTGTTTTTAATGAAATTTGTGATGGGTCTACAAATCTTTCTCAAAGGCCTAAATATAAAATTTCATGAGAATCCATCCATATGAGATGCATTGTTTGGAGGCTAGGATTTGAGGATCATTATCAGAGACATGAGAGCTACAAATGTGATGACTAAGCTTTGTACTCACATTATGCAAGATTTTAATATATTTATCTGCAAAAAACTGAATTGAAGCACCCACTTCAATTCACTTTCAGTTCTTACTGTCATGGTATACAACATTCAAGGAATGCCTTGTGGTAGGTGAGGTACTTTCTTGCACACAGCCTAAGTTTATTATAATGATTCCAATATATAATAAAGTACTAGAAAGATTCACATTGAATTACTTGAGAGTACAATATAAACAACAATTTATAAAATATTAGCAAATATATATATATAATCAAGAATAATGATATAGAGAAGCTATATGATATGGTGGGGGGGGGGATTATTTATTTTCACCTTGGTCGTTTTTCAAAAAAATTTTTGGTATTTTTTAAATTTTTGCAATTCTTATCATTTTATTTTCCGGTTCATTCCCCCTACTTCTTTCACAACATATATCGCTCCCAGGGTATACGGTATATTCATTAGTTTTAATTCTATACATAAAGCTCTTTAACACGTTCTACCTACAATATTTTATACTTAAAATATTTTATATATATATATATATATATATATATATATATATATATATACAGGGTGATTCACTACCAGTGCGACAAACTTGCAGGAGGTGTAGGGGGCACAAAGACGAATCGGAATCACATAGCATTGCAGGGTCCGAAATGCCTTCGTCATGTGATAGAGGACGTTGAACGGGAGGTCGCGTGAACAGCGATCCCGCCGGAAGTCAGCATTTGCGAACCAGTTCCCGAGGCAGTAGGATGGACGAGTATTCAAACATTGAACTGGCCGACATGCACCTCGCGTATGGAGCTGCGGACTGTAACAGGCGCGCCGCTCTGCGCTTGTACCAGGAACATTTCATGCACAGGTGTGCTCTTCATCATACGATTTTCGCACGTGTGCACAGAAGGTTACGTGAGACTGGTTGTTTCACGAGAGGTACCATCAATCGATAGCAAACGACGAGGACGCCAGATAATGAGGAGAATGTCCTACATCTTGCAGAAGGCAATACGAGTACGAGTACTCGAGCGATAGGCCAACGATTGGGTATTTCCCAATCCACTATATGGAGGATACTGTCAACAAACCAATTGACTTCATACTATGTGCAACGCGTCCAATCATTGGAGCATGCGGATTATCCACTTCGGAGGACTTTTGCTACTTCGTTTCTTCAACAGAAACGGTTCGCAAATGCTGACTTCCAGCGGGATCGCTGTTCACGCGACCTCAAGTTCAACGTCCTCTACCGCATGACGAAGGCATTTCGGACCCTGCAATGCTATGTGATTCCGATTCGTCTTTGTGCTCCCTACACCTCCTGCAGGTTTGTCGCACTGGTAGTGAATCACCCTGTATATATATATTCAAAGGGATTATTTGCTTAAGTAATTTTTTAAAAATTACTTATACTTAAAATATTTTATTACCTTTTATTATAAAATAATAAAATATTTTATTACCCCCGGATTACCTGAGCACCAATTGTATTTTCTTCAATCATTCTTTTCACTGTCCTTCCCCTAAAATTCTTCAACACTCTGAACTATATCCAATACGAGAGCAGGAGTGTCTATTGCTATCCTAAGTACTTTCCTAACTTTGCCTCCCATTAGCTGTATAGCCAGACATGGACTGCTTACGGAAACAACATACATTTAGATAAACCAATACTAAATATCTATATATATATATATATATATAGTTTGACTGTTCATATTCAGATATTCTGCAACATTTCTACAGTTTATTTACATTCTTTTTTAACTTTTCAATGCAATTTAATAATAATATGATTTCAAAGCACAAGTTGAAATAACAATTATTTTAAAAATTCATAATATGACTTGTATTTTAAAATATACCACCTTCCAGAAAATATTCAAACAGCCCCATTTTCATAGCCCATTGGACCTTCCTGGATAAACAAATGACTCAGACCGGTATATAAGTAAAATTTATTAGCCACACAAGTTAGCTGTTCTCTTCGTGGCATGTAGAGCAGAGCTGACTGGTTTTTAAATGGGTTATTGTTGGTTGTCACACTGCAGGCTTGTAGATTTGTGCAACTGCTGATAGCCTACACCATACAAAGTTGACCATCAGTGATGTCATTATGAAATAGAACCATGATGGCAGTACAGTAACACAGGAAGACACAAGGAACTCATTCTATATAATGAGAGTGTACTTGGACGGGTAGTACAACAATCTCGGCAGACATCCGTGCAAAACATCAATCAACAATTTAAGTCAAAAGGAAGGTCTATTTGAAAACACATCCTCATTTTCACTTGTATAGAATCCATAGCCTTGGTTTTTGATGAGAAAGTGGCAACACATAGGGCAAACATCAACCATAATCAGCAGTTTTTCCTTGCAACAAATACTGTAATTGGTCCATAGGGCAGTGAAAATCAGTTTTACGAAGTGAAGAATCACACCACATTTTATTCCAATAAGATAGGCAGGTGTGGGTGTGGAGGATACCTGGAGATTGATTCCGGAGTACATTGTGCCAACAATGAAGTTCAGAAGAGCTGGGGGTTGTGGTAGTGGTGCTGCTGCTGCTTCTTATTGTATGGCTCAGGACCCTTGACACTACAAGCTGCTCTTTCCCCTGAGAGCATGACAATTACCATGCAATCAAGTCATAAACTGAAACTGCAGGAATACTGTGCACTGGTGTGTGCGCAACTGTCTCTGACAGTATTTGCTTAAATTCAAGAAAAGTTTTTATAAGGCATGACTTTCCATTCATAAATGCTGTGCAATAATAAAAATAATAATAACAGAATCATCAATTATTTGTATATTTTCTCAGGACATATTTTTTTCCCACAAAGGACTGGTACTGGATGCAGACCACTGAAATCATGCAATTATATAAATACCTACTGTAAAGTACAATCATACCTTTCAACTTTTCTAATAAAGAATTCTTAAAAAAATTAAATGCACAGTTTTATATCGATTATACATATAAATTATAAAAAGATAACAAATAGAAAATTTATATATAAATAAATAATATTTTCATGTTATTGAAGGCAGAAAACAAATTTTATTAAATAATCAGTCACTTCCAACTGGAAAGAGAGAGAGAGAGCGCGAGCCACATTAGTAATTCATTTGCATTGACGGGGATCCACACTATAATAATTTATGTAACACCAAGACTGACAATGTGAAAAAACATAAAAATCTAATAATTATCATTATGTACAGGGAGTCCCTGCAGTTATGAGGATTTGATATTTTCTTTTCTCAATGGCTTCCTTCAATTAAATTATTGAGAAAATCGACCAAGCACTTGAATATTCTTGTGAGAATGACCCTCTTCATGATTGTGCAGCAAAAGTTAAGTGCAAAGTTAAAGCCATAACTAAATGCTAGAACACAAGTTTATCTGAAAAAATACAGCAAAAAAAAAAAAAAAAAACCTCTGGATTCATTCTTTATTCATAAAATTGAAAAATAGTGTAACTTCAATAAACTTTACTTAACCTTACATCATCCAACATATAATAAAAAATGTCTAATAAAATAAGTCTCATTTTTCAGTTCCTTCGATCCATTTTTTTATTAGGTAAAAGTACAGTGGACCCCTGCTTTACGATATTATTTCGTTCCAGAGACACCATCGCATCATAAAAATACGTGATGTGAACGCAATAATACTGTTTTTTTTTTTTGGTAATTTGTTCCAAGACCTCGGAAGTTGAAATTTTCACTATATAACTAAGCTACTGAACTCTCTAAAAAGTGATTTTTATAATGGAAATTATACATATTGATTAAAAAAAATATATTAAAACTATTATACTGATTAAAGCACAACACACAAAAAAAAAAAAAAAAAAAAAAACACTTCAACTAAAGGATGCAAAAACAAAACAAGCTGCCAACACGTTTACAAATGCTGCTATTGGCTGAGAGGAAGGATCACGTGGTCCGGTCGGAGACAATTGTAAAGTGAAATAAGTAGGTGCCAGTTAACATGATCGCTGGTTAGTGTAATCAGTTGCTTTAATTTCAAATCATTAAAATGTACTACACTTTCATTGTTATCATATGTTCAGTTATAAGAATCTATTTTGAATGCCTTTGTGATATTTTCTAAAGCACATTTCTGAAGATCACAACCATAAAACAATAAAAACAATTTGCAGTTGCCAGTTTATTGAGTTTTTCTGTTACTGCAATCTATTACAAACAGGTAGTAACTCGATATTATTGCATTTGCGATAATACTGATAGGTGGAATTCTATGGGTTTTTGCGTTATTATACTGAAATGTGTTTCCCTTTCCTCAAATCTTCAATCGTATGAAAAACAAATTTTCAAAATGTTCTCTTCATTCCCATTTTTTAAGTTTTGTAAACTTGTTACTCCGTATCTCACTTGCGCATATCGTGTTAGTTGCAATTTGTGCATACCATGTTTTTTGTTATTGATTGCATATCTTTTTTACTGTTTTAAATTTTACAACCCCCCAAAAACTGTCAGTGAACAGAAATATTATAAACTAGTTAGTATGTATTAATTAAGCTTCTGTATGTAAGTGTAAACTTATTTTGCTAGCAAAATAAGTATCATATCATTTGCAAAAGTTTGCAGACAATACAAAGGTCATCAGGGTTGTTAATGACAGTACGCTGCTGCAACAGGATCTAGAAAAGTTGGGCAGATGGGCTGAGAGCTAGCAACTGAAGTTTAACATTGACAAATGTAAAGTACTGCATATGGGAAGCAGTAACCCTAGAGAAACATATCAACTGTGTGGTACTACATTGACAGTGGTAGGGAATGAAAAAGACCTGGGGGTAATTGTGCAGGCAGATATGAAGTTTTCTGAGCAGTGCAGATGGTCTGCAAGAGTGGCTCATGGTGTCTTGTCAATTATCCCTTTGTATAACACAATGGTCAGGCTACACCTTGAGTACTGTATAGGTCTGGAGGCTTCATTTCAAGAAGGATGTAGAGCTGCTGAAATGAGCAGAGAAGGGTAACAAGATTAGTGGATGGAACAAAGGGTTGCTCTTACAAAGAAAGGCTTAAGTTTTTCAAATTACAGTGTCTGGAGACCAGGCACCCAAGAGGTGATCTGATTGAAGCCTATAAAGTCTTGAATGGTTTGAGCATGCTCAATGCTGATGGGATCCTTCCTCTTGCTCAGAATAATCGCTTGAGAGTGCATAAATTCAAATTGAGGAAAGACAGTCGTAGAATAGATATGCAGAAGTTTGCCTTTAGCCAGCGGGTGGTTGATAGCTGGAGCAAACTTCCATCTGTCGTTGTAGAAGTTGATAGGTTAAATAGATTCAAGGCAGAACTAGACAAACATTTGGAGTGAGTGGATGGGTAAAATGAGAAGGGCGTTTTTTTTTTTTTTTTTAATGATGCTGTATAAGCTTGCTTTCTTGCATCATGCCTTTACTAATGCTAATGTCAACTGGATGCACTTCCTTAGATTTTATGTGTTTCTTACCTAACAGCATCACCCCTCCTCTTCTATCCTGTCTATCCTTTCTGTACATGTTCTACTCCCCAAATTCCAATTCTGCATTGTTTATCTCTGTGTGACACCGGCGCCTCCATAGCCAGGTGGGAAGGAGCAGCAGTGCGTAGCACACGCTTCTTGATTAGACCGGGGTTCGAGCCCGTCACCACCAAATACGGAGGATGCGGAAAGGTCAGGGAATGACCACCGCATATCCCGGAGCAATATGGCCTTAGTTGCTAATGCTCCTAAAAACCAAATAACAAACAACAACAACTGTGTGACACCATGTCTCTGATATTCCAACATATTTTACTGTACTGATTAGAGAAAAGTTTTGGAATAATTTTATCCTTGTTCAATTAATAAAACTATTAAAACAATATTCACACATTAAGTGTGATTTCTTAACAACTTTCTAAACCCATCAGCAATCACACCACAGTTTGTTACAAACACAGTTACTTTGCATGTGACACTATCCCAAAATGTTTTTTTTTTATTTCCAGAAAAAGTTTTTTGATTTTTTAAAATTTGGCTTGCAGTATACTAACATTTTCTCTTTTCTTAATTCTACGTACTATATTGAGGTAAACTCCTCTTATTAATTTACTAATACTTAATAGATTTCAGTACTTACTGTATGTAATTTTTTAAATTAAAAAAAAAAAAAAAAATCTAAACATCTGAAAAAATGTAGTTTACATTTCATATTCCACCCATCCACTCACTCCAAATGTTTGTCTAGTTCTGCTTTGAATCTATTTAAGCTATCAACTTCTACAATGACAGATGGAAAGCAAGCCCATAATACAGAAGAAAAAAAAAAAAAAAAAAAATTCAATTCCACCTATCCATCCCCTCCCATAGTTTGTGTAGTTCTTCCTTCAATATATTCAAACTATCCACTTCCATGGCAATGGATGGAAGCTTGTTCCTGCAATCAACCACCTGTTGGCCAAAGGCAAACTTCTGCAGATCTATTCTTCTATTCTATCCACATCTATTCTGCAACCATCATCATCATCAACCATTTTCAATCCACTGCAGGATGAAGGCCTCTCCAGCAACTTTCCAGAACTTCAAATCTGTTCATCTCCATCGCTGTCTTCCAGGTTTTCTTCTAGCTCCTCTTGGGTACCATTCTGTTATTTTCTTAGTCCATCTCTCATCATGTCTTCGAGGTATGTGTCCTGCCCAAGACCATTTTAGTTCTTTAGTTTTGATAAAAATGTCATTTACTTGAGTTTGCTGCCTAATCCATGTGTTTCTCTTCTTATCTAACAGTCTGATTCCAAATATAATTCATTCCATTCTTCACTGTGCAGTTCTCAGCTTCTCTTCCATTCTTTTGGCAAGTGTCCAAATTTCACTTCTATAAGTCATGGTGGGAGTATACATTGATTCATTATTTTACGTTTCAGACAAACTGGGATATTGCTCCTTAGCATGTGACTATATTTCCTGAATGCTATCCATCCAGACTTTATTCTTCTCTCAACTTCCAGCTATTTATCATTATTACAGCTAATGACTTGTCCCAGATAAGTATATGACTCCACCTTTTCAATTACTGCTCCTTCAATCATTATATCCCTTTCTGTGGCATACTTGTTCATCATTACTTTTGTTTTATCCATATTCATATTTAGTCCAAAATCTTTACTAACTCTGCATAACTCATTAAGATTTTCCTCTAATTCTTTGGGATCATGACTTATGATCACAATGTCATCTGCAAATCGTAAATGGTTTAGATTCTCTCCATTCACATAGACTCCTTTCTGCGACGTCACATCTTCTGAAAGCTTCCTCAAGGGCTGAATGCAATAAACAACTTTGGAGATATTGTGTCTCCTTGCCGAACTCCTTTCTAAATTTTAAATTTGCTACTGTCTTTGTCTAATCTAATAAAGGAGGTAGTGTTCTCATATATTTTCTTCAAAATCATAATATATTGCCTTGTCTTTCCAGTGCCCGAAATATTGCCTTATGCTGTATGGAGTCAAATGTCTTTTCATAATCCACAAATTCCAGGCATAATGGTGTTTTATATTCATTTGCTTTCTCCATTAATTACGTGAAGGTGATCCATAGTTGAGAATCCTGTCCTAAAGCCAGCTTGCTTTTTCGGTTGATTCTCATCAAGTATTCTTTTTCATCTTTTTTTTTTTTTTATGAAAACCCCAAACAAGAAAGGTATCAAAACCTATAGTACTTGGTACCATGCATGGGTTGAAGGAGAAGTATGAGTAGAGGGGGATGCCGGAAACTTTGCTCTAGAGACTAAACATGGGCTTCACCACTTCAAGCCTCCAATAAGCAAAGTGGTGGTATTTCGTCGGTTGATGAAAGTCATCTACCACCTGGATCTGTTAGTAATGATCCTTGTGAACAACTTGTAGATGTGGGATAACAGGCTAATTGGTCTATAATTTCCAATTTCTGATTTATCTCCTTTCTTATGCAGCAAAACTATGATTACATTATTGCACTCCTTAGGCGTGACACCTTTTCTAATGCATTTTGTGAAGAGTCTTGCCAGTATTTGTATCATGTCTCCCAATTGTAATAACTCTACAGTAACTTCATCTTCCCCCAGGGCTTTCTGATCTTCATTTTCTTCATCGCATGTTCTACCTCATCAGGAAAGATAACGGGTATGTCGTATGTGTTACTAATTTGTGATCCATCTTCCCCACTGCTGGCATCATTCCCTCACTCCTTGTATAATTCTCTATAGTAGTCTTCTACTATTTGAATTATGCCTTCTCTGCTATTTATAAGTATGCCATCGCTATTCATCAGTTTCAGTATCATTTGTCTTTCTGTATTACTGCTCATGGCTGCTGATTTAAGTCCTTTGTTTATCCTTAATGCTTGTTCTACTTTTCTTGTGTTAAATCTTATGTCCTCTGAGTCTCTTTCTAATGGCTTTGCATAACTCAGTATACTCAATTTTCTCCTTGTCAGTGTTTATCTTGCTCTTCATTTGTTGCCTTTGGTTCATCATAACAAGTGTTTCATGACTAATTTTTTCTTCTTTGGATTTCTTTTTCCCTATAGGTTTCTTGGGCTTTATCACTTTCAGAAAGTTGTAATATTCTTAGTGGATATCTTGGTCCTGAGCAGTCTGCAGAAGCTCAAACTTGTTCTTAAGTTACAGTAAATACTGCTTTTTCTCCTCTTCTGTTATCTCAAAGACCATCATATTATTTACTCGGGTCAGTTTTTCCCTTTCTTTTCTTACATCTATATCAAGTGTGCATCTTACCATTCTGCAATCACTTCCAACATTCATCTTGTTCAGGATGGTAACATCATTCACGATATATCTTCTGTTAGTGAAGATGAAGTCAATTTCATTACTTGTTAATCAATTTGGGTTCTTTCATATCCACTTTCTCTTCACCCTTTTCTTGAAAAAAAATGTTAATTACTGATATTCCTCAAGATTCTGCAAATTCTACAAGTCTTTCACTTCTTTCACCAATTCCAAAATTTCCTATAATTCCCCTTTCTGTGCTGTTTTGTCTCTTTCCAACCTTAGCAATTGAAGTCCCCCATAATGATAGTGTAGTGGGTTTTCTGCTCATCTAGAAGACTCTCAATTTTGGTGTACATTTCTTCAACCTCTTCATCATCATGGCTTGATGTTGGTGCATATATCATTATAACCTTTAGCTTGTATCTCAAAAATCCTGAGTAATAGTCTTGACACCCTTGGTGATGTACTTTTGAATTCCAAAATGTTATTTACATCTTTATGGACCAGAAAGCCAACCCCACTTTTGCTCCTTTCATTGTTTCTATTGGTGTACAGTAGATTTCCACTTGATAAACTTATAAGTGATTTATTTCTTCTTCTTGTTTCAGCCAAACTGATGATATTCCAAACCATTCCTCCTCAATTTTAATTTATGTCCCCTCATGTCTGAGCAAGAGGAAGAATCCCATCAGCATTGAGTGTGCTCAAGCCATCAAAGCCTCAATCAGATCACCTCACAGGTGCCTAGTCTCCAGATGGTGAAAGTTTCAGAATCTGTAGCCTTTCTTGGTAAGAGCACCCCTCTGATACCCTGACCAGTCTCACTGTCCTTTTTTGTACCCATTTCAGGAAATCTGCATCCTCCAAAAATGAGGCTTCCAGACATGTATGCAGTACTCAAGACGTAGCCTGACCATTGCCTTATTAGTATTAGTATTTGTATTAGTAACGGCCATATGGTGCAAGAAAGCCTATGGCTTATGCTGCACCAGCCAAAAAAAAAAAAAAAAAAAAAAATCCGAACAAAATAATGATAAAAACAAAAATTAAATAAATAAATAAATAATAATAATTAATAAATAAATAAAAATAATAAAATGAAATTAAAAATTAAATAAAAAGGAAATTAATCCTATCATCCTATGCGCTTCCCTTACCCGAAAGTACTATCCAGATGACCTTTGAATTTCCCCAAACTGTCGGCCTCTACCACCCATGAAGGCAACTTATTCCAGTAATTTATAACTCGCTGGCTAAAATAAAACTTCCTGCAGTCCAATCTAAACATTTCCCCGCGTAACTTGAATTTATGTCCCCTAGTTCTAGCATCATTTATAATCTTGAAAATTTTGTCCTCATTCATTTTACTGATGCCTCTCAGAGCCTTAAACACCTCAATCAAATCTCCTCTAAGGTGTCTAGTTTCCAAACTCTGCAACCCACATATTCGAAGTCTTTCTTCATAAGGACGCCCTTTTGCCGATCTCACCAGGCGAGTTACCCTTCTTTGCACCCTTTCAAGAAGCTCGATGTCTTTCTTTAGGTGCGGTCTCCATACTTGAACACAGTATTCCAAGTGTGGTCTAACATAGGCCTTATATAATGGGATTATCACGTCCCTATCTCTACTTGCAAAAGTTCGATAGATCATCGATAGGACACCATGGGCCTTCCTTGCACCCTGTTTACAATGCTCAGAGAATTTCATGTCTGACCGTATCGTAACACCCAAGTCCCTTTCCTCCAGTACTGGGTTTAGTTGAACTCCACCAAGTGAATAAGTTATTTTGGGATTACTGTTTCCCAGGTGTAATACCTTACACTTTGTTGGATTAAAGCACAGCTGCCATTTTTCTGACCATTCTTGAAGTCTATCTAGGTCTCTCTGAAGAAGCTCAGCTTGACAGTGATCATTAACTACTCTACCAATTTTAACATCATCTGCAAATTTAGACATCACGCCCTCTATCCCTTCATCAATGTCGTTTATGAAAATTAAAAACAACAGTGGTCCTAATACTGATCCTTGGGGAACCCCACTTCTTACATCAACCCAATCTGAGGAATAGCCATTTATCACAACCCTCTGCCTCCTGCCCTGAAGCCATCCTTCTATCCATCTAAGGATTTTCCCAGTGATTCCAACCTGTTCCAGCTTATAAAGCAACCACTCATGTGGGACTGAGTCAAAAGCTTTGCTGAAATCTAAATAAACAATGTCGAAATTATTCCCTAAATCCAGCTCGTGAGTGACCCTTTCGAAATAGCGAACCAGATTTGTTAAACATGATTTTCCCTTTACGAAACCATGCTGAGTATCCTTGAGAATTTCAATTCGATCCAAATGATCCTGAATTCCACCCTTGATCATTGCCTCCATGATTTTCCCTACTACTGAAGTCAGACTGACAGGTCGATAATTTCCAACTTCACTTTTAGAGCCACCCTTATGTATGGGAGATACATTTGCACTTTTCCAATCCAAGGGAATCTCCCCAGAGTCTAATGATGCTCGCATAATTAGCCTCAATGGTTCAATGCACTCGCTTGCCGCCTCTCTTAAGATTATAGGGTATATTCCATCAACTCCAGGAGCTTTACTGGTCTGTAGGCTCGAAAGTTTTTTCATTAAATAATCTTGCGAAATTTCAATATCATTAATTACATATTTTTTAACTTCGCTCCCACAATTTCCCATTGCCACAAAAGGCTTTTCATTTGTAAATATCGATGCAAAATAACTGTTGAGTTCATCTGCAACGGCAGCTGGTGTATTTATTACTATCCCCTTTCCCTTACGTAAAGGTCCGATCTGGTTTGTCCTGCTCTTCTTGGCATTTATATATGTGAAGAATTCTTTATCCCCTCTCTTTGCTCTGTTTGCTAGTGATTTCTCATAAACTGCCTTTGCCTGTCGAACCTTTTCTGTGGCTCTATTACACATCACCTTGTAGCTGTTATAGGCTTCAGTACTTTTTATTGCTCTGTAACGTTTCCATGCCACCTTTTTCTGCTCAAGTAATGTGGCAACTTCACTATTCATCCAACTTGGAACCCTTCTCGTGGAGTATTTTTTTAATGGTATATACGCATTCAAGGCATCTGTGATTAATGTTTTAAAAGCGTACCACAGTTCAATTGTATTCATTCTCTGCGCGATATCTACCCAGTTAATAGAGGCCATGTAGTACCTTAAGGCATCGTAATTTCCTTTTCTGAAATTAAAACCCATTCCTTTGCCTTTTACTTTTGCTACCTCTCTCGTTATCATCCACCGTAGAACTCCGTGATCACTTCCTGCTACTGGTTCCTCTACTGTCAGCCCTGTTATGTCATCTGATTCATGTGTGATGATGAGGTCTAGGATATTCTTTTCTCTAGTACTTTCCCTGACATGTTGATACAAATAACAGTCATCTAGTTGATTTAAAAATTTTGTTCCCCATGTCGAGTTTCCTTCCCATTTACTCCAATCAATTAGAGGCAAATTGAAATCACCCATAATAAGGCATTGACGCTTACTTGCCCATTCCATTTGCATGTAGAGGCTTTTGTCATAGTCTTCACAATCACCTGGTCTGTAGATTACGCCTACTCACATTGTACCTTTGTTTCCAACTATCTCACACCATACAGACTCTATACTAGCATGTGAAATGTCTGAATCTGGGAAAGCTATCGTCGCACTCAGGCTGCTTCTGATAAGAAGCATTACCCCACCACCCCTTCTATCTACTCTATCCTTCCTAAATACAAGGGGGTGATTATCATTATACAATGATAATCACCCCCTTATCCTTACTAGCTCAAGTATTTCTGTTTGTGAGAAAACACCACAAACTGTGGTGTTTTCTCAATGATATACAGGAATTTCTCAATGATATAAATTCCCATTTAGAGAATTTTAAAATTCTCTAAATGGAAATTTTCCCTATTTCTGCTATTGCAAGACTCCTCACACCTCTTGTAGGAAATACCACCCACACTATCAGCGGCGACTTCATTCACCTTATTAAAGAGCTCTCAATTTTTGACACGCTGTTATGCTGTCATTTGATGTAGTGTCGCTATTTACATTAATCCCTGTCCAACAGGCCATAAACTGCACCAAGGGGCTCCTTGTGAGTGACTCAAACCTTTCTAACAGAACACCACTGTCCACTGACGACATCTGTACTGCCCGCAACCTGAGCTTGTCAGGCAGCGTCTTTACCTTTGAGGATTCCATATACCAGCAGGTACATGGCACTGCCATGGGTGCCCCTGTTAGTTCCGTTGTGGCCAACATTGCCATGGAAGAATTGGAAGAACAGATATTCCTGAACCCACCAGTACCTATTACAACATGGTGCAGATATGTTGATGACATCTTCACCGTCATCCCACGTGGCTCTGAAACAACATTGCTAGAATATCTCAATTCCCTGTCTGTGTTCATCCAGTTCCCTCTAGAGTTAGAAGTAGACAGATCTCTCCCATTCCTGGATGTCCCAGTAAAACGCGTGGGCCCACATTTGGAAACCTCAGTATACTGTGAGCCAATGTGGTGCTGTCAGTTCACAAACTACAGATCCGGCCATGCTCCTAGTCATCTCAACAGCACTGCCCACATTCTATTCTCCAGGGCTTGGAGCCATTCCAGCACAGATGAAGCTAGGCACAAGAAGATTTCTAGAGTGAGGACAGACTTGATCAATTGTGGCTACCCAACCCACATATTAGACAAGTGCTTATTACAAGCACAGGAGCTCACAGTCCACCTGAGACCGCCATCAACTCAGGACAATGTACCTACTGCCTACATTCCCTACTATCCAGGCATGTTGGGCCAGATCTCAAAACTCCTCCAAGAATACTGCATAAAATGCGTGCAGCTGCCTGGTAGAAACTTACGTTCTCTAGTTTCCAATGTAAAGACCCCAGTCACCCCTCTCTTACGCAGCAGTGTAATATACGGCATAGCCTGCAAAGCTGTTATGACAGCTGACAGCTGCTACATAGGAGAGACCTCGAGACGTCTTCAAAAGCCTTGCAGAACACGACAGAGCGATTCGCCTTGCTGAGACTGACCAGTCTGCAATTGCGGAACACTTCTGGTCCACCCACCACGACCTCAATCCCAAGCGTGACTACGAAGTAACTGACCACTCTCGACACTTTCGCCACCCCCCCCCCGGTTAGAGTCACTCAATATATTGTGTAATTCGAAAGCCATGAACCACTGCAAAGGCATGAGACTACGCCCCATCTTGGAGGCAACCGTTTTAAGTCTAGATGAGCGCTGGAGAAAAAACTACGCATATCCATACCGCAACAATGAACATGTTTAATGATTGATTGGCCTACCTCGTACCCTCACCCAGTTTCCATTTCTGTTGACAAAGAGGCATGTTCAGCCTTGAAAGCTACAAGCATCTATTTGTGATTAAAGATATTTTATTTTACTGGTTATATGCCTAATTATTTGTTATTCTTTTAAGCATTCATTTCCAAAAAAGTCCTGTGTCATCTATGTTAAAAACTTGTTGAGCAGTATAATGCCCCCCCTTCAATAATTTTAATAAGTTCTTTTTTGAAAAATTCGGCTCCTTCTTGATCTGCACTTGCAGCTTCTCCCTGGATTGCTATGTTGTGTAGGTTATAGCACTTTTTAAATCTATCAAACGAGATCTTACTAGTGTTAAATGGTTCCACATTATTTTCGAGGTGAGCTTTCTTCAGATCTTCATATAGGCCAGTGGTTCCCAAACTGTGGGCCACAGTTTGGGAACCCCAGAGTGCTGCAGCAAACTCACAGGGGCAGCACGAGATATTTTAAATTTCCAAGGGAAACACAGCAATACTCAACATCTGTTGGACACAATGCGAACTACTAGCTCGAGGTAGTTGACAGTTTCAACATTATTACAATTTCAACATTACTTATTAAGTTGATTGGACCTAACAAATAGATACTTGTAGCTTTCAAGGCTGAACATGCCTCTTTGTCAACAGAAATGGAAACTTTAGATAAAATTATTCTAACGGACACAGTTGGGCGAGGGTACGAGGTAGGCCAATCAATCATTAAACGTGTTCATTGTTGCGGCATGGATATGTGTAGTTTTTGAAAAAATTACCGAGACACTAAGGGCGCTGTGAACCAAGAAAGTTTGGGAACCTCTGATATAGACCAATCACTTTCTCCTTAATAATAATTGAACTTAATGGAATTCTGCATTGGATATTATCTTCAATAAAATTATTTAGAAGTCTCTTCATTTAAATTATAATAGCCAGCCTAGCCCTAGTCAATTTAGTTGCCTACAGTAGAACAGCTGTCCTCCTCACTGCTAAAATTAATTCTTTATTTTTTATAATGGTTCTTACAGTTGAACCCACCAGTCCTAAATTATTAAACACATCCACTTGTTGTTGACCGGAATCAATTCACTTCAAAATGTCCAATTTAATTTTCAAACTCAATCTATTTCTAATCTTTGTAGTAGTCTTCGTACCGCATCCAGATGTTGTCGCTTTTCATTCTTATTCGGCATTATTAACTCTATGAAAATGTAACTCTGATACATTAATTACGATACAATGTTCAAGTAAACTAACTGTTATGGACGGTGTTTAACACTGTACTGGGTGATGACTAGACTTCGATAAATGCATATAACACACATATTACAAGCAACACTGCATATTCCGTAACTTGATCATTATTTCAAATAATGATCTCGGAACTATGTAACATGTCAAAGGACTGCAATTAAATTAGCACGGGAGAAAATTTTACTGAGCGTGGGAAAATTTCTCAAGTCATCATGGGAAGTATTTTAATGCTGTTTTGCTATTCTTTCTCATGCTATCGACTACATCAGATGAAACATTTTTGGCCAACTGAGCTAGCCGGGTGGATAAAGTGCCTGCCTGGCAACCCAAAGGTCATAGGTTTGATTCCTGCCTCAGGCTTGGATCAGAGTAGAATATGCAAAAACTTTGGGAGGTACAATATGGCCACAGAAGCCAATGAGCCAACAACTAAAAAAAAAAAAAAAAAAGTTTTTGTAAAGCAAAAAATTCAATCTGTAAAAGAATTTAATTTAAAAATTCAATCAGCACACTTGTAAAAGAGCACTATTGAGTTGTGATAGTGTTATAGTCAGGTACGAGTTATATTATAAGAACAGCATTATAGTGAATCAGCGTAAAGCGAACACGTTATAACAAGGGCCTACTGTAATTACAATATGTATATAAAAAGGGGTAGAATTTTTCTCAGCCTGGTCTGAGCTTGTTAACAGGAGAGACTGCTTCTACAGGGATGGGATATACTTAAATGGAAAGGGTGCAAGAATATTTGCTGATGTTATCGAGGCAGTGTTAGGTAGGTTGGAAAACTGCTAGCTTGGGGGAATAAACAGACTAATAGATTAACAGCAGCTGCTGGCAGAGTTGAAAGTGATTTTTTGCACTGCTTCTATTGGGATGACCAGCAGCCTGAAAAACAAGATGCAGGGGATTTCAGAGACTGCTGGGAGTCATTGGAGTACAAGTAAACATGCTAGGGGTTTGGTAAATAAATTTGATGAATTTGAGGTGTTAGTCAAAACATCATAGGCAAATATTGTTGGGATATCAGAGATGTGGTGTCACACAGATATAAGGCATGCAAAAATGGAATTTGGGGAGTACAATGTGTACAGGAAGGATAAACAGGACAGGAAAGGAAGAGGGGTTATGCTATTAGTTAAGAAACACAAAATACAAGGAAGTACAGCCCGTCGACATGGCTGCACAGTGCAGTGTTGAGTCAGTTTGGTGTGACATAAGCTCTGAAAAATCGAAATAGAGTGAGCCAGTAAATCAGTCTTATAATGGGGGAATTTTAATTTCCCAGATATTGCCTGGAATTCGTGGGTTGGTCACACACACACACACTAGCAAGGCTTTTGTGGATTTATTGGATGACTGTTTTCTACAGCAGCATGTTCGGGAGGCAACAAGAGGGAGTAATACTCTTGATCTGATTATCAGTAGTGATTCTTCATGCATTAAGAATCTGCAGATAAAGGAACCACTAGGTGGCAGTGATCACAGTGTGCTGAAGTGGGATTTACTTAAAGAGGTAACTACCATCAAGGGTAAAGGGAAGGGTTTTTGCTTTTGTAAAGGTGACTACGGTGGTCTGAGACATTATTTAAATTCTGTACGGTGGAACCAACTGATGATGTTACCAACAGCAAATTCAAAATGGGAAGCATTCTTCGAATGCTTCCCATTTTGAATTTGCTGTTGGAAGCTACTTTTTATCTTGGAAGCTACTAGGATTTTAATACAAACAAAGAAATATTGTTCAAGATTTAGGCCTAAATGGATGTCAAATGAACTAATTAGACATATGACAGAGAATAAAAATGCATGGGATACATATAAATTAATATGTGACACAAAAGCCTATGATAGATATAAGCTGGTCTGTAACGAAGTCACAAAGGAGGTTAGGCAGGCAACGGCAGATTATGAGAAATCTTTGGCAAAGGATGCAAAGAAAAACAGCAAAGAGTTCTTTACTTATGCAAACTCTAGAAGGAAGGGAATGAATCAGATTGGTCCACTAGATATCGATGGTTCAACTGTTGATGATCCTGCTCAGGTAGCTAACAAACTAAATGAGTATTTTGCATCTACATTCACACATTCAGGGAGGGGAATGCCAGAGGTGAATTAAACTCTGGCAGTGAGCTAGATGATTTTGTAATAACTGAGAGGAAAGTGGAGGAGAAACTGTTGAAGGTAAACATAATTACGAGAGCTTCCTTGGACTCAGAGGAAAGGAGGATCAAAGGGCAACAAGTAATTATAGACCTGTTAGTCTAACTTCTGTTCCAGGGAAAATAATGGAGTCACTGGTTAAGGAAGTGATGCAGGATCATCTAGACAAGACTGCAGTAACAGTTCAGACACAGGATGAGTTTGTTAAAGGGAAGTCTTCTCTGACCAATTTGATTGGATACTATGATGTGGTCACAAAGGAACTGGATGCAGGGAATAACTTTGATATCATATATTTGGATCTTAGAAAGGCTTTTAATACTGTTAGCATTAGCAAAGGCACATAATGGAAGAAAGCAAGCTTATATAGCATCAGCCAAAAAAAAAAAAAAAACACCCTATTTTAGCCATCCACTCGGTCCAAATGTTTGTCAAGTTCTCCTTTGAATCTATTTAAGCTATCAACTTCTACAACGACAGATGGAAGTTTGTTCCACCAATTAGCCACCCGCTGGCTAAAGGCAAACTTCCGCACATCTATCCTATAACTGTCTTTCCTTAATTTGAATTTATGCCCTCTCAGGCGATTATTCTGAGCAAGAGGAAGAATCCCATCCGCACTGAGCATGCTCAAACCATTGAAGACTTTGCACACCTCAATCAGATCACCTCACAGGTGCCTAGTCTCTAGACACTGTAATTTGCAAAACTTGAGCCTTTCTTCGTAAGAGCAACCCTTTGTTCCATTCGCTGATCTTCTTGCCCTTCTCAGTACTCGTTCCAACAGCTCTACATCCTTCTTAAAATGAGGCCTGACCATTGCCTTATACAAGGGGATAATTACCTCCTTATTCCTGTTGGAAAAATTTCTGTATATCATTGACAAGACACCATGAGCTACCCTTGCAGACCGTCTACACTGTTCAGAAAACTTCATATCTGCCTGCACAATTACCCCAATGTTACTTTTCATTCTCTACCACTGTCAGTGTGGTACCACAGAGTTAATACATTACTCCGGGATTACTGCTTCCCATATGTAGTACTTTACATTTGTCAATGTTAAACTTCGTTTGCCACCTCTCAGCCCATCTGCTCAACTTTTCTAGATCCTTTTGCAGCAGTTTACTGTCATTAGTATCATTAACAGCCCTGCCAACCTTTGTATCGTCTGCAAACTTGGACATTAAGCCTGATGTACCATCATCAATAACATTTATAAATACAGAAAACAACAATGGACCCAACACTAAACCCCGAGAGACTCCACTAATAACATTACTCCACGAAGAGCAGTGTCCATTCATTACCACTCTCTGTGTTCTCCCACTCAACCATCCCTTTATTCATAACAGCAATTTGCCTCCAATGCCACACAGCTCCAATTTGTGCAACAGTATCAAAGACTTTTCTAACGTCCAAATATATGATATCAAAGTCATTCTTTCCATTCAGTTCCTTTGTAACTACATCATAGTATCCGATCAAATTAGTCAGACAAGACTTCCCGTTAACAAACCCCTACTGTGTCCGAGCTATAACTGAAGTCTTCTCTAGATGATCCTGCAATGCTTCTTTAACCAGTGCCTCCATTAATTTATCAGGAACAGAAGTTAAACTAACAGGTCTATAATTACCCGTGTCTCCCTCTGCTCCTCCTTTGTGAATTGGGATCACATTTGCATATCTCCAGTCCATGGGTACCTCCTCTGAGTCCAGGGACGCCCTCATAATTATGGCTAAGGGTTTGCTTACTTCCTTTCCCACCTCCTTTAATATAACTGGATAGATTCCATCCACCCCAGGTGCCTTTCTTTTGTTTATCTTCAAAAATTTCTCCTCCCCTTTACTCTCAGTTATTACAAGATTATCTAACTTACTGCCAGAGTTGAATACACCTCTGGCATTGCCCTCCTTGAATAACCCCTTATTTGTGAATGTCGATGCAAAATATTCACTTAATTTGTTAGTTAGCAGGATCATCAACAGTTGAACCATCAATATCAAGTGGATCAATCTGATTCATCCCCTTCCTTCTAGAGTTTACATAAGTAAAGAACTCTTTGCTGTTTTCCTTTGCATCCTTTGTCAAAGATTTCTCGTAATCTGCCTTCGCCTGCCTAACCTCATTTGTAACTTGGTTACAGACCAGCTTATATCTATCATAGGCTTTTGTGTCACATATTAATTTATATGTATCCCATGCATTTTTATTCTCAGCCATATGTCTCATTAGTTCATCTGACATCCATTTAGCCCCAAATCTTGAACAATATTTCTTTGTTGGTATGGAAATCCTAGTAAGCTTCCAAGATTAATTCTTTGAATGCTTCCCATTTTGAATTTGCTGTTGATAACATCATCAGTTGGTTCCACCGTACAGAATTTAAATAATGTCTCAGACCACTGTAGTCACCGTTACAAAAGCAAAATCCCTTCCCTTTACCCTTGATGGTAGTTACTCTTTGAATAAATTGCACTTCAGCACACTGATCACTGCCACCTAGTGGTTCCTTTATCTGCAGATTCTTGATGCATGAAGAATCACTACTGATAATCAGATCAAGAGTATTACTCCCTCTAGTTGCCTTCCGAACATGCTGCTGTAGAAAACAATCATTCAATAAATCCACAAAAGCCTTGCTAGTGTGTGAGTGACCAACTCACAAATTCCAGTCAATATCCGGGAAATTAAAATCCCCCATTATAAGACACACTAATTTACTGGCCCGCTCTATTTCTCTGCACAATTGCTTATTATACTCATCAGATTCATTAGGCCTATAACACACACCTACTCGAATTTTTGCTTTCCCAGTACTTACGTCACACCAAACAGACTCAACATTGCATTGTCCACCCACATCAATTGGATGCACTTCCTTAGATTTTATGTGTGTCTTAACTAACAGCATAACCCCTCCTCCCTTCCTGTCATGTCTACCCTTTCTGTACACATTGCACTCCCCAAATTCCAGTTCTGCACTGCTTATGTCTGTGTGACACCATGTCTCTGATATCCCAACAATATCTGCCTTTGATGTCTTGACTAGCACTTCAAGCTCATCGAATTTATTAACTATACTCCTAGTTGGTGTACATGCAAGTATACATGCACCTGTTTCTACTCTTAGTTACTCTAACTATTTACTTGTTCCACTATGACTCCCAGCAGTCTTGGAAATTCGCATTGCCTTGCTTTCCAGGCTGTTGCACATGAAAGACTGCTGCACAAATTGGAGCAGTGTGGCATTGGAGGCAAATTGCTGCTATGGATAAAGGGATGGTTGATTGGGAGAAGACAGAGAGTGGCAATCAATGGACGCTGCTCTTTTTGGACTAATGTTATTAGTGGAGTCCCTGAGGGTTCACTGTTGGGTCCATTGCTGTTTTCTGTATTTATTAATGATATTGATGATGGCACATCGGGCTTAATGTCAAAGTTTGCAGACGATACAAATTTTGGCAGGGTTGTTAATGACACTAATGACAGTATACTGCTACAACAGGATCTAGAAAAGTTGAGCAGATGGGCTGAGAGGTGGCAGCTGACGTTTTTTTTTTGGTAGTTGTTGGCACATCGGCTTCTGTGGCCATATTGCACCTCCCAAGGTTTTTGCAGTACTTTGATCCAAGCCCAAGGCGGGAATCGAACCCGCGACCTTTGGGTTGCTGGGCAGGTACTTTACCCACTCGGCTAGCCCGGTCGGCATAGCTGACGTTTAACATTGACAAATGTAAAGTACTGCATATGGGAAGCAGTAACCCCAGAGTAACGTATCAACTGTGTGGTACTACACTGACAGTGGTAGAGAATGAAAAGGACCTCGGGGTAATTATGCAGGCAGATATGAAGTTTTCTGAGCAGTGCAGACGGTCTGCAAGAGTAGCTCATGGTGTGTTGTCAATGATATACAGGAATTTTTCTTGCAGGGATAAGGAGGTGATTATCCCCTTGTATAAGGCAATGGTCAGGCCACACCTTGAGTACCACATACAGATCTGGAGGCCTCATTTTAGGAAGGATGCAGAGCTGCTGAAGCAAGTACAGAGAAGGGTAAGAAGATTAGTGAATGGAACAAAGGGTTGCTCTTACGAAGAAAGGCTTCAGTTTTGCAAATTACAGTGTCTGGAGACTAGACACCTGCGAGGTGATCTGATTGAGGTGTATAAAGCTTTGAATGGTTTGAGCATGCTCAATGCGGATGGGATACTTCCTCTTGCTCAGAATAATCGCCTGAGAGGGCATAAATTCAAATTGAGGAAAGACAGTTGTAGGAAAGCTGTGCGGAAGTTTGCCTTTAGCCAGCGGGTGGCTGATTGGTGGAACAAACTTCCATCTGTAACTGTAGAAGTTGATAGCTTAAACAGATTCTAGACAAACATTTGGAGTGAGTGGATGGGTGTAATCAGTGTAATTTTTTTTTTTTTTTTTTTTTTTTTGCTGATGCTACATAAGCTTGCTTTCTTGCATCATGTGCCTTTACTAATGCTAATGCTAATATACACTCTAAACAATTACTACTTACCTTTAGTAACTCATTAAGTTCTGCCACCTCAATTAATGTGAGCGTGGATATTTCTTTCACAAGATCTTTGATTTTTGTAGAATATTCTTTACTTTCATTGATAGGTGTAGGCGGTAAAAGGACTTCTGAACATTTGTGCCTATTACAAACGTTGATGAAGAAAAAAACACTGTTAAATCTGAATGTCAATAAATATTACTATTAAAAAATAAATAAAAAAAAAAATAAAAATAAAAAATTTTTAAGATTTGTCCCAAATAAATGGCTGCCCCAATTAACCGGCGGCCAAAATAACTGGAATCCACTGTGTGTATATATATATATATATATACACTGGTGTTCAAAGAAAGTGCATCACCTAGGAATTTCACATTTCCAACCCTTTTTCATGATGGTATGTTATATTAATGACTAGCATCACAAATAGAAATATAAACAAAAGATATTTATTAATAGTCAAGGGAAAGCTAAGTAATATTTGACAGGTGCTCTCAAAATATTCCAAAATGACCATTTGCAAACTTTATAAAAGTTTTGGTAAACACGACAATTATGGGTGAAATGTTATCAGAAGCCCTCAATTTGCTTCAGTTTATCATTTTAAATGGAACACAAAATGAAAAGTTCACCAGGTGAACTTTTCACCCACTAATATTTAGTTGAACCGCCTCTGACCCTGATGACAGCAGCACACTGTCAAGGCATTGACAAGAGCAATTTCTGAAGATAATCAACTGATAGTTTGTGGTTTTAAAAACAAATTATGGCTTCCTGAAGTTCACGAAGCATCTTTGGTTTCTTTCTGGCAACTGCAGATGCCACACGATGGCAACAGTTCTCTATAGGATTCACGTACAGACTGTTTCCTGGCCAGCTAACAGTTGTAATGGACAATTCTTCCAACCATTTCCTCACCTGTAACAAATGTAAACACATTACTGTCGAACCTCTAATGTAGAAATGAAGCTAAACTAACTACAGAAGTACCTACTTACACTTTTCGCCCGTCGCCCGATAACAACGAGCAGAGTTGTCCTGAAAGATGCAGTTACTTGGCAGGTTGAAATGGTCTCTAATGGTTGGCAGCAATTTGCCTCCCAATATAGCCAGGTATCCGCTGACATTTACGGAACCTTTTATAAACTGCAGGAGACCTACTTCATGATACGAAATGCACCCATACCATTTGGCTGGTAGGGAATTTCACTGTAGACACCATACAGTCTTGATGGTATTCTTCACCACGTCTATGGCGAATCGCTTGTCTCCCATCAGATCATGCAGGTTGAATTTCTTCTCATCTGAGAAAATAACTGACTTCCACTGCTCGGGGGTCCATTTGACATGCCCCTTACACCGAATTAATTGGGCCCTTTTAATTTTTTGTGTGAGGAAGGACTTCTTCTCAGGACAACAGGCTACAAGTCCATTTTTGAAGAGGCGTCTTCTGACTATTACTGCACTTGCTACCACTCCTGTAGGTTCTTCCCATTCTCTTTTCAGCTCAGACGAAGAAGCTTTATGATTTTTAAGGCATAAGTGCTTTAAAACACTTATGCCTTAAAATCTATGCCTGTTTTGGCGTAGATATTCCTTTTTTTTCCTATCAGCAGAACCAGTATTCTCGAGTTTGGAAAGAAATCTACTCAATGTCGACTGATTACAAGACACTATAAGCGATATGACAGGAAGAACATCCTTCCTCACGTAAAGCAACAATAGCACTCTTTCTTCGGCATCAACTGCACGTAACTCGCCATCCTGACACAAGCAAGGAATGACTGCAACCCTTGCAGAGCGTGATTATATAGCTGAAAGTAACAGCTGATGCAATATGACATCACCTATGTGTGTCAATCTTATCTGATGCAACCTGTACGAAATATTGCCACATACTTACGTTATTCGGGCAACAATTACAATTTTAAGGTGTGATGCACTTTCTTTGAACACCAGTGTGTATATATATATATTGGTCGATTTTATTTAATTAAATGGTATTTATCGGTAGGGAATTAGGTGTATATGGACCAGGCTACCAAGTTAGCAAATGTAAACTAGCTTTAGCCTGGGAGGCCTATAAACGTTATATTAATGAAATGGTATTAAAAATAATATGATGCTAAATATTGAAAATAACAATAAAAATGATAATAAACAATGTAAATTGCAAATAACATTCCCTCACTTGGCCATCTGTCTGTTACTTCAATGTTATTTGGAGGGAGGGAGGGAGGGAGGAGACAGAGACCTGTCTCCTCCCTCCCCTGCCCAGGGATGAGGTTTTAAAGGGACCCAGGTTTGAGTACCCAGTTCAGATCGCCAAATGGAGTGTTGGCAGCAAAGCCACAGTAAGTCTTTGTTGATGATGGTTGTCAGTTCCATATAGTGTTGAGTCCGGTAGGAAGGTCAAACTGCCCATCCTGCTCCATGGGTGGAATATGTTAGCTGGCAGTGGAAACCCACCAGACGAGAGGGGTGGGAATCTGATTTGATACTATGATGTGGTCACAAAGAAACTAGATGCAAAGAATAATTTGGATATCATATACTTGGATTTTAGGAAAGCTTTTGATACTGTGGCACATGGAAGACTACGGTACAAATTAGTATTAGCATACGATGTACAGGCAGGGCTGGTTCTGGTAGGTGTGCAGTGTATGCATGCACGCAGGCGGCCAAATCCCTAGGGTGGCCGATTGTGCACTTTAAAGAATAAAATTAAAACGTAATTTAATATTTTAATATAGTGGTCGGCGATGAAATAGCAAATGTGGCATTGTTAATAAACAATATTGTATTCTCTAAAGGCTCATTCACAATGAAAATTAAACATAAAAATAACGTAACAAATGTTAAATTAAGAAGTCATACCGACATCCACAATGGGAACATAAACATATTTGGTAACCGTGGAAACACAACATGCTCTTTTTTTCATACTTCAAAAAATTGATGTTTGCAAGATATAGCCATGCAGTTTAGGGCTATAAATAACGCCAAAGCACATATGTTAGGTGTTTTGCATCAGAAAACTTAGAAGTGCAAGCACAGGCGATGGTGGATTCATCCGTTGAAACAGAGAAGGATTGAACAATGGGACTTATATAACCTCTACGCTTCTGTCTTGTTTTAGACAACGTAAACAAAATCATAAAAGCATGGAATTGCAAACTTTCATGTTAACGTGTTATGATTAAGTTTAAGGTTACACTTACGTAATTCATTGCGAATGGTTTCATTAAATAACATAGGTACAAGGTTTTGTGCTTATGTTATAAAGAGAGAAATGTGCATGAACGTTATTAATTTAAATATTCACCCAACAATCAATTCTCTTGTCGACTGTTTTCAACATTTTCACAGCAAAAAATTCATTACTACCAAGTGAGCATTGATAGGGGCGGCCAAATATCTCTAGCACGCAGTCGGCTTACAGTCCAAAACTGGCCCTGTGTAGAGGCATACGATGCAAGAAAGAAAGCTTATGCAGCATCAGCCAAAAAAACACCCTCCCATTTCACCCCTCCATTCATTCCAAACACCTGTCCAGCTCAGTCATAAATTTATTTAGGCTATCAACTTCTACAACAAAAGATGGAAGTCTGTTCTATCAATCAACCACCCTCTGGCTAAAGGCAAATTTCTGCACATCTATTCTACAACTGTCTTTCCTCAGTTTGAATCTATGCCCCCTCAGGTTCTTAATCGGAGCAAGAGGAAGAATCCCATCAGCATTCAGGTTGCTCAACCCATTCAACGCCTTATACACCTCAATCAGATCACCTCACAGGTGCCTACTCTCCAGGTGCTGCAATTTGCAGAACTTATGCCTTTCTTGGTAAGAGCACCCCTTTGTTCCCCTCAGCAATCTTGTTGCCCTTCCTTGCACTCATTCTAGCAACTCTACATCCTTCCTGAAATGAGGCCTCCAGACCTGTATACATTACGCTAGGTGTGACCTGACCATTGCCTTGTACAACGGGATAATCACCTCCCTATCTCTGCTAGCAAAATTCCTATATATCGTTGACAAAACACCATCACCTACCTTGGCAGCCCGTCTGCACAGCTCAGCAAAACTTCATATTCCACTGCACAATTACCCCAAGGCCTTTTTCACTTTATACTTCCCTGAATGAAGTACCACATAGTTGGTAATTTTTCTTGGGTTATTGCTACACATATGCAGTATTTTGCATTTGTCAATGTCAAACTTCAGTTGCCACTTCTCAGCCCATTTGCCCAACTTATATAGATCCAGTTGGAGTAGCATACTGTCTTTGCTGTCGTTAACAATCCTGCCAACCTTTGTATCATCTGCAAACTTGGACATTAATCCTGATATACCTTCATCAATATCATTGATGAACACACAAAACAACAATGGGCCCAGCACCAAACCCCTGGGGAATTCCACTAATTACATTTGTCCACGAAGAGCACTGTCCACTGATTATCACTCTCTCTCATCTCCCACTCAACCATCCCTTTATCCATTGTAGCAGCTTACCCTTAATGTCATACCTCTCCAATTTGTACAGCAGTCTTCCACGTGCATCAGTATCAAAAGCTTTCCTGAAATCCAAATATATGATATCAAAATTATTTTTGGCATTCAGTTCCTTTGTGACCCACATTAATATCCAATGAAATTGGTCAGACAAGACCTACCTTTAACAAACCCATGCTGGTGTCATAACTATTACTGCAGTCTTGTGTAGATAATGCTGCAATGCTTCTTTAACCAGTGACTCCATTATTTTTTCCGGAACACAAGTTAAACCAACAGATCTATTGTTACTTGTGTCACCTTTTGAACCCTTTTTGTGAATCGGCGATACATTTGCACACCTCCAGTCCACGGGGACCTGAGTCCAAGGAAGCTCTAATAATTATGGCTAAGGGTTTGCTTACTTCCTTTAATATAACTGAATAGATCCAGTCCACTTCAGGTGCCTTCCTTATGTTTAACTTCAACAATTTCTTCCCCACTTTGCTCTTAGTTATTACAAAATCACTTAGCTCCCTGTTAGACTTTGATAAACTTCTGGCATTCCTCTCATTGAATAACTCCTCATGTGTGAATGTAGATACAAAATGCTCATTCAGTTTATCAGCTACCTGAGCATGATTATCAACAGGCAACCCTATGTTAAGCAGTACAATCTGTTTGATCCCTTTCCTTCTAGAGTTTACATAAGTAAAGAACTCTTTGCTATTTTTCTTTGCATCCCTTTCCAAAGATTTCTCGTAATCTGCCTTCGCCTGCCTAATCTCCTTTGTGACTTGATTACAGACAAGCTTATATCTGCCAAATTGGAGCAGTATGGCATTAAGGGCAAGTTGCTACACTGGATAAAAGGATGGTTGAGTGGGAGAAGACCAAGAGTGGTTATCATTGGACACTGCTCTTCATGGACTAATGTTATTAGTGGAGTTCCCCAGGGTTCGGTGTTGGGCCCATTGTTGTCTACATCAATAGCATTTATCAATGATATTGATGAAGTTATATTATGGTTAATGTCTACGTTTGCAGACGATACAAAGGTTGGCAGGGTTGTTAATGACAGTAATGATAGTATGCTGCTGCAACAGGATCTGGAAAAGTTGAACAGATGGGCTGAGAGGTGGTAACTGAAGTTGATATGAAGTTTTCTGAGCAGTGCAAAAAGGCTGCAAGAGTCGCTCGTGTGTCTTGTCAATGATATACAGGAGTTTTGCTAGCAGGGATAAGGCAATGGTCAGGTCCTACCTTGGGTACTGTATACAGGTCTGGAAGCCTCATTTTAGGAAAGATGTAGAGCTGCTGGAACAAATACAAAAAAGGGCAACGTGATTGGTGAGTGGAACAAAGGGTTGGCGTTACCAACAGGATCTGGAAAAGTTGAACAGATGGGCTGAGAGGTGGTAACTGAAGTTGATATGAAGTTTTCTGAGCAGTGCAAAAAGGCTGCAAGAGTCGCTCGTGTGTCTTGTCAATGATATACAGGAGTTTTGCTAGCAGGGATAAGGCAATGGTCAGGTCGTACCTTGGGTACTGTATACAGGTCTCGAAGCCTCATTTTAGGAAAGATGTAGAGCTGCTGGAACAAATACAAAAAAGGGCAACGTGATTGGTGAGTGGAACAAAGGGTTGGCGTTACCAAAAAAGGCTTAAGTTGTGCAAATTGCGTTCTGGAAACAAGGCACCTGCGAGGTTGTTTGTTTGTTATATTTGGTTTTTAGGAGCATTAGCAACTAAGGCCATATTGCTCCAGAGATATGCGGTGGTCATTCCCTGACCTTTCTGCATCCTCCGTATTTGGTGGTCATGTCCTGGATCCCGGTCTAATCAAGAAGCATGTGCTACGCACTGCTGCTCCTGCCCACCTGGCTACGAAGGTGCCGCACTTGCTAGGTGATCTAACTGAGGTGTATAAGGCCATAAATGGATTGAGCAAGCTCAATGCTAAAGGGATTCTCCCTCTTGCTCAGATTATTCACCTGAGGAGGCATAAATTCAAATTGAGGTAAGACAGTTGTAGAATACATATGCGGAAATTCACCTTTAGCCACCGGGTGGGTGACTTTCAGCTGTTGTAGTGGAGGTCAGCAAATTAAACAAGTTCAAGGCAGAACTAGACAAACATTTTTGAGGTATTGCTCAAAACATCAAAGGCAGATATTGTTGGGATATCAGAGACGTGGTGTCACACAGATATAAGAGATGCAGAACTGCAATTTGGGGAGTACAACGTCTACAGAAAGGATAGACAGGATAGGAAGGGGGGAGGGGTTATGCTATTAGTTAAGAAACACATAAAAACCAAGGAAGTGAAGTCAGTTGACATCGCTGGACAGTGCAGTGTTGAGTCAGTTTGGTGTGACATAAGCATTGGGAGATCAAAATTGAGAGTAGGAGTGTGCTATAGGCCTAATGACTCTGATGAGTATAATAAGGAACTGTACAGGGAAATAGAGTGGGCCAGTAAATCAGAGAGTCTTATAATGGGAGATTTTAATTTCCCAGATATTGACTGGAATTTGGGGGCTGGTTACTCACACACTAGCAGGGCTTTTGTGGATTTATTGGATGATTGTTTTCTACATCAGCATGTTCGGGAGGCAACTAGAGGGAGTAATACTCTTGATTTGATTATCAGCAGTGATTCTTCATGCATTAAGAATCTGCAGATAAATGAACCACTAGGTGGCAGTGATCACAGTGTGCTGAAGTGGGATTTACTGAAAGAGGTAACTACCATTAGGGGTAAAGGGAAGGGTTATTGCTTCCGTAAAGGCGACTACGATGGACTGAGATAGTATTTAAATTCTATACAGTGGGACCAACTGATGATGTTACCAACAGCAAATTCAAAATGGGAAGCATTCAAAGAACTTATCTTGGAAGCTACTAGGCTTTACATACCAACTAAGAAATATTGTTCAAGGTTTAGGCCAAAATGGATGTCAGATGAACTAATGAGGCATATGGCAGAGAAGAAAAATGCATGGGATACTTACAAATTAACACATGACACAGGACACAGAAGCCTATGATAGATACAAGCTGATATGCAACCAAGTTACAAAGGAGGTTAGGCAGGCGAAGGCAGATTACGAGAAATCCTTGGCAAGGGATGCAAAGAAAAACAGCAAAGAGTTCTTTACTTATGTAAACTCTAGAAGGAAGGGGATGAATCAGATTGGTCCACTTGATATTGATGGGTCAACTGTTGATGATCCTGCTCAGGTAGCTAACAAACTAAATGAATATTTTGCATCGACATTCACACATGAGGAGTTATTCAGCAAGGGGAATGCCAGAGGTGTATTCAACTCTAGCAGTAAGCTACAGAATCTTGAAATAACTGGGAGTAAAGTGGAGGAGAAACTGTTGAAGATAAACACAAGAAAGGCACCCGGGGTGGATGGGATCTATCCAGTTATATTAAAGGAGGCAGCAAAAGAAGTAAGCAAACCCTTAGCCATAGTTATGAGAGCTTCCTTGGACTCAGGGGAGGTACCCATGGACTGGAAATGTGCAAATGTGACCCCAATTCACAAAGGAGGATCAAAGGCTGAAACAAGTAATTATAGACCTGTGAGCTTAACTTCTGTTCCAGGAAAATTAATGGAGGCACTGGTTAAAGAAGCACTGCAGGATCATTTAGACAAGACTTCAGTTATAGCTCAGACACAGCATGGTTTTGTTAAGGGGAAGTCTTGCCTGACCAACTTGATTGGATACTATGATGCAGTCACAAAAGAGCTGGATGCAGGGAATAACTTTGATATTATATACTTGGATCTTAGAAAGGCTTTTGATACTGTTGCACATGGAAGACTGCTACACAAATTGGAGCAGTGTGACATTGGAGGCAAATTGCTGCTATGAATAAAGGGGTGGTTGAGGGGGAGAAGACAGAGAGTGGTAATCAATGGACACTGCTCATCGTGGACTGATGTTATTAGTGGAGTCCCTCAGGGCTCAGTGTTGGGTCCATCGTTGTTTTCTGTATTTTTAAATGATATTGATGATGGTATATCAAGCTTAATGTCCAAGTTTGCAGATGATACAAAGGTTGGCAGGGTTGTCAAGGACACTACTGACACTATGCTGCTGCAACAGGATCTGGAAAGGTTGAGCAGATGGGCTGAGAGGTGGCAAATGAAGTTTAACATTGACAAATGTAAAGTACTACACATGGGAAACAGCAACCCCAGAGCAACGTATCAACTCTGTGGTACTACACTGACAGTGGTAGAGAATGAAAGGGACTTGGGGGTGATTGTGCAGGCAGATATGAAGTTCTCTGAGCAGTGCAGATGTGCAGCAAGAGTAGCTCATGGAGTATTGTCAATGATATACAGGAATTTTTCCAGCAGGGATAAGGAGGTGATTATTCCATTGTATAAGGCAATGGTCAGGCCACACCTAGAGTACTGTATACAGGTCTGGAGGCCTCATTTCAAGAAGGATGTAGAGCTGCTGGAACGAGTACAGAGAAGGGCAACAAGATTAGTGAATGGAACAAAGGTGTGCTCTTACGAAGAAAGGCTTAAGTTTTGCAAATTACAGTGTCTGGAGGCTAGGCACCGGCGAGGTGATCTGATAGAGGTGTATAAAGCCTTGAATGGTTTGAGCATGCTCAATGCTGATGGGATTCTTCGTCTTGCTCAGAATAATCACCTGAGAGGGCATAAATTCAAATTGAGGAAAGACAGATGTAGGATAGACGTGAGGAAATTTGCCTTTAGCCAGCGGGTGGTTGGTTGCTGGAATAGACTTCCATCCATTGTCGTGGAAGTTGATAGCCTAAATAAGTTTAAGGCTGACCTGGACAGGTATTTTGAACGAACAGAGGGGTGAAGTGGAAGTGGGTTTTTTTTTTTTTTTTTTTTTGGCTGATGCTGCATAAGCTTGCTTTCTTGCATCAAATGCCTCTACTAATGCTAATGCTAACATTTGGAGTGAATGGATGGGTGGAACGGGACGGGTTTTTTTTTTTTTTGGCTGATGGTATATAAGCTTGCTTTCTTGCATCATACGCCTCTACTAATGCTAAGGGCAGTTATGTCACATCTCTTCATACTTACAACCATTGTATTTATTATTTTTTTTCTTCCTCTCCAATAAAATTGGTTTAGATTCATTTTAGTAGTACATCAATGACGTTTTTAGACTAAATAAGGGAAAAAGTTGAGGAAAAACGTTTGCCAATGAAAAAAAAAAAAAAAAAAAAAGCCAATTAGACAAATTAAAATAAAAATTTCTTCCAAAATAATATGACAAAAAAAAAAAAAAAAAAACTGCCGATGACAAATAATTAAACCTAAAAATAAGCAAAATATACTCAGTAATTTTTAACTGAAGCAATATGTATATGTGTGCATGCATGCTCACACATGTGTAGGCTGTTTCAATTAAAAGGTGTGTACACACCCACACACACAAACACAATACATTCATACAAAACACACACACATATATATATGTGCATTTTTTTAAAATGAAAACCCCAAACAAGAGAGGTAACAGAACCTATAGTACTTAGTGCTGTGTGTGGTTTGAAGGTTGAGAGGACAAAAGAATATACACCTAATTCTGTTTTTACACGATAGATACGTTCCTGAAAAATACGTGTAAAAAAAATTCGTGTAAAAAAAGACATTGTATTTATGGAAGAAAAGAAGATTGGTTCCGGATCTAAAAAAAATCAGTAAAAATAATTAAAAAAAAAACACATAAAAATATTCGTTTTAAGCTTATTATTTTATTTAAACAAAATACACATGTAATAATATGTAATTAAAATGTATTAAAATAAATTTGTATGCATATGAAATGAAAAAAAATTCTTCATGAACAAAAAAAATCTGTTTTACACATAACAAGATTTTATTCATTTTCACTTTCTGATAATAAACGGCGCATATGTTTGCGTACAACTGGAATATCACTGCCATCACTAGAAATGTTGTGGACATCGTCTTCTTCCTCTATTAATGAAATTCTGTCTGTGATCTCTTGAGCAAAATCAGCACGAGTCTCCTCTGGTGCTGATGTTTCACCGGTTTTACGAACGAATTCAGTTATTAATCGTTGTGTTCGTGTTTTGGTTAGGCCGTTATATAATTCTCTGTAAGAGGCTGTCAACAACTTCAGTTCACGTTGAAACTTCCCAGCACGTTCCTCATTAGGGTCATTTTTGACAAAATGATTACCTAATTTTCTGGCCAGTTCCAGACCTTTTATTAAATCTGCATTTAGAACAGGATCATTTTCTTCATTATCACTACGTTCTGTGGGATAAGGAGTCCCAAGGACAACCTCTAATATTTCATCTTCGCTTAGGGCTTTGTCGGTTAACAATTCATCAATATCTTCAAACGATAGATCATCGAATCCTTCTCCACCAATTTTGTGTGCCATTGTAATGATGTTGGGAAATTCGGTCGTATTAGGGATGATGGGATCTTTGCTTTTTACACATTGTGGCCAAACCGCTTTCCAACACGCATTTATTTAAAGTTGCTGGTTTTAATTCAGTTAACGCTAATCCAACTTGATTGATACAATCCATAATTGAGAATTTCTTCCACACACCAATGATTGTTAGTGTTTCATCGTTCAGTTTGTCCAAAACGTGTTGGAATGTTCGTTTTACGTAGTATGTTTTAATTGTCGCAATTATACCTTGGTCTAGCGGTTGTATCAAAGATGTAGTATTAGGTGGCAGAAATAAAATTTGAACGTTTGGGTGTTCCAAGACAGGATGGCCGGGTGCATTGTCAAGAATCAGAAGAACTTTAAATTCGAGACCTTTCAAATTCATATAACGTCTGACTTCTGGGACGAAACATTTGTTGAACCATTCTGTAAAAATAGTAGTGGTCACCCAGGCCTTCTTGTTTGCCATCCAGTGAACAGGCAGTTTATTGATATCTACACCTTTCATTGAACGTGGGTTTAGGGCTCGATTTACCAGCAGTGGTTTCAACATACGATCTCCTGAAGCGTTGGAGGAAAATAAGGTCACGCGATCCTTAGCTACCTTAAAACCACCAGCAGTTTTCTGCGATTTGGCTACATACGTTCTGTTGCATTCGTTTCCAGAAGAAACCAGTTTCATCTGCATTCCACACTTGATCAGGAGTGTATCCTCCATCTTCAATAATTTTTGCAAGTTCCTGCTGGAATACTTTAGCAGCCGATTCATCTGCAGATGCAGTTTCACCTTTAATTTTTATATTATGAAGAGCATTCCTTTTAAGAAACCCTGTCATCCAACCTGTACTCGCAGAAAATTCATACTTTCTGTTTAACTGAGATGAAATGCTTGGCTCCTTTTCTTTAATCTGTCTGTAAATTCTTAGTGCTGTTTGCTTGATGGCATTTCCATCTACTGGTACTCTTTTTTGTGACTGATCTTCTATCCATATTACCAGAGCCTTTTCCATTTTTTCCTTGACAATATCTCTTGTATATGATGATGAATTAACACTTACTTTTGTTCCAGAACATACCGACTTCCTAATTGCAGCTTCATTTTTCTTAATAGTTCTTACGATAGCTTCATGTACACCAAAATGCTTTCCTAGAGACGTAGCCACTTGTCCAGTTGCAAGACGATCTAAAATTTGAATTTTAAGTTCCAAAGAAATCGTTTTCCTTTTCATTTTGGTAATAGGCGAATTATTCGACATTATATAAGGGCTACCGAAAAATATCTCAGTTATAATTAATAAAAAAAAGGTATGAAAAATTTGTAAACTTACAATTTATTGACTATTGGCAAAATTAATAAATTTATATGTGCACAAATTTCACTAAAGATTCTTTCACTTTGAAATAGAGCTTACTACTACATGTCTTCCGAAGGTACAATGCACGAATACCGTAAATGTGCACCAAATTCAATAAAAACGTTGATGATTCATAGATACCTAGACGTACACATTGGTAAGCAAAAGCACGCGTTTCAAAACGCACACACTAGCTGTTATCCAATCTATTGGTGCGTGTAATATAGAAATGATACTAATATGCCACAAATAAAAAAAAAATTCTTACAATTTAGGCAAAAAAAAATTCATAGAAATCGTGTTAAATCAAAATGACTCGTGTAAAAAGAGAATGAAATATTTATTTTGAATTCGTGTTAAATCAAATTCGTGTAAAAAAAGTTCGTGCAAAAACAGAATTAGGTGTATACCTGTTGACACTAACCTTGAATTTCTGTAGATTCTAATTTTCTAGAAATACTGTGAAGGAAGGATGTTCCATAAACATGGAACATCCTTCCTTGTTGTGTTGAAGGAATAAACAAGGAAGAAGAACAGTTTGTTCTGTGGGCTTGAAGCTGAACAGTAAAAGGATGCTGACTGGTTGAAAAAGAGAGGGGGAATCATAGAAGCCAATTCAGAAGAACAGTGCCCAGTGGAATATCTATAGAAATATCAGCAGAAACAGAACATCTATGAGTCAAAGATTGGAGACCCATTGTTAGAGATATATATCATTAATTAACCCAACTGTCCTCTTTTCAATGTAGTCTAGAAAGCCTGAGAGAGGTTATGGGGGCACCACCCAGGACGTTGGAACAATATTCTATGGTAGGGCAAATTTGCAATGTGTACAGAGTGAACAGCTGTTTGGAAGAAAAGTAACACAAAAAAAAAAATAAATAAATAAATAAAAAGCAGAAAAGTTTTTAGATGCGAGGAAGAAATATTTGTAATACTTATGCCAATCACTTCAGGGTAATCCCTAAAGTGATATGTGATCTTGTCTACAAATCTGATTGGCAGAGGAATGGCAGAATCCTTTTTACAGAATATAAGACAGAGCTTTAGAAGGCTTGAAACAACTTCGTTATCTTTGCCCCAATTACATGGAGATCGCAATTAAAGGATTGGTAGTGGATGTCCGAGAAGCTGAAGGCTTTTGTGCAGGACAAGGTCTCACAAACTGGAAGGTGGAATAGAATGCGCTATTATCAGCAAAACTATGGATAGGATTTCCAGTCAATGGAAGGTCATTAATATACAAGAGGAAAAAGGAGGGGGAAAAAGAACTAAACCTTGAGGAACAACAGCATTAGTGGAGAAGTTGGATGATTATTACAAAACTTTTTTTCAGAAAGGATGCAAGAATATTTGATAATGCTATCGAGGCAGTGTTAGGTAGGTCGGAAGACTGCTAGCTTGTGGGGATACGACTAATAGATTAACAGTAGCCACTGGCAGAGGTGAAATTATTCTTGCACTGCTTCTATTGGAATGAGCAGAAGCCTGGAAAAAAAGATGCAGGATATTTCAGAGACTGCTGGGAGTCATTGCAGTACAAGTAAACACATAGGTTGTGTTAGAGTAGCTAAGAAAAAGAACAGGTGCATGTATACTTGCGTGTACACAAATGTTGGAGTTTGGTAAATAAATTTGATGAATTTGAGGTATTGCTCAAAGCATCAAAGGTGGATATTGTTGGGATATCAGAGACGTGGTATCACACAGATATAAGGAATGCAGAACTGGAATTTGGGGAGTACAACGTCTACAGAAAGGATGGACAGGATAGGAAGGGAGGAGGAGTTATGCTATTAGTTAAGAAACACATAAAATTCAAGGAAGTGAAGCCAGTCGACATTGCTGGACAGCGCAGTGTCGAGTCAGTTTGGTGTGACATAAGCCCTGGGAGATCAAAATTGAGAGGAGAGGCCTAATGACTCTGATGAGTATAATAAGGAACTGTACAGGGAAATAGAGAGGGCCAGTAAATCAGAGTCTTATAATGAGGGATTTTAATTTCCCAGATATTGACTGGAATTTGTGAGATGGTCACTAACACACTAGCAAGGCTTTTGTAGATTTATTCGATGATTGTTTTCTACATCAGCATGTTTGGGAGGCAACTAGAGGGAGTGATACTCTTGATTTGATTATCAGTAGTGATTCTTCATGCATTAAGAATCTGTAAATAGAGGAACCACTAGGTGACAGTGATCACAGTGTGCTGAAGTGGGATTTACTCAAAGAGGTAACTACCATCGGGGGTAAAGGGAAGGGTTATTGCTTTCGTAAAGGCGACCACGATGGTCTCAGACAGTATTTAAATTCTATACAGTGGGACCAACTGATGATGTTACCAACAGCAAATCCAAAATGGGAAGCATTCAAAGAACTTATCTTGGAAGCTACTAGGCTTTACATACCAACTAAGAAATATTGTTCAAGGTTTAGGCCTAAATGGATGTCATTTAGGCCTAAACCTTGAACTAATGAGACATATGGCTGAGAATAAAAATGCATGGGATACATATAAATTAACACGTGACACAAAAGCCTATGACAGATATAAGCTGGTCTGTAACCAAATTACAAAGGAGGTTAGGCAGGCGAAGGCAGATTACGAGAAATCTTTGGCAAGGGATGCAAAGGAAAACAGCAAAGAGTTCTTTACTTATGTAAACTCTAGAAGGAAGGGGATGAATCAGATTGGTCCACTTGATATCGATCGTTCAACTATTGATGATTCTGCTCAGGTAGCTAACAAACTAAATGAATATTTTGCATCGACATTCTCACATGAGGAGTTATTCAGTGAGGGGAATGCCAGAGGTGTATTCAACTCTGGCAGTAAGCTAGATAATCTTGTAATAACTGAGAGTAAAGTGGAGGAGAAATTGTTGAAGATAAACAAAAGAAGGCACCTGGGGTGGATGGAATCTATCCAGTTATATTAAAAGAGGCGGCAAAGGAAGTAAGCAAACACTTAGCCATAATTATGAGGGCTTCCCTGGACTAAGAGGAGGTATCCATGGACTGGAGATGTGCAAATGTGATCCCAATCCACAAAGGAGGAGCAAAGGGAGAGACAGGTAATTATAAACCTGTTAGTTTAACTTCTGTTCCAGGGAAATTAATGGAGGCACTGGTTAAAGAAGCACTGCAGGATCATCTAGACAAGACTTCAGTTATAGCTCGGACACAGCATGGTTTTGTTAAGGGGAAGTTGTTGTTGTTGTTTTGGTTTTTGCGAGCATTAGCAACTAAGGCTATATTGCTCCGGGAATATGCGGTGGTCATTTCCTTGACCTTTCCACACCCTCCGTATTTGGTGGTGACGGGCTCGAGTCAAGGGGAAGTCTTGCCTGACCATTTGATTGGATACTATGATGCAGTCACAAAAGAACTGGATGCACGGAATAACTTTGATATTATATACTTGGATCTTAGAAAGGCTTTTGATACTGTTGCACATGGAAGATTGCTGCACAAATTGGAGCAGTGTGGCATTGGAGGCAAATTGCAGCTATAGATAAAGGGCTGGTTGAGGGGGAGAAGACAGAGAGTGGTAATCAATTGACACTGCTCATCGTTTACTAATGTTATTAGTGGAGTCCCTCAGGGTTCAGTGTTGTTGAAGATATTGTTTTCTGTACTTATAAATCATCAATATTATAAATAATATTGATGATGGTATATCAAGCTTAAGGTCCAAGTTTGCAGATGACACAATGGTTGGCAGGGTTGTTAAGGACACTACTGACGCTATGCTGCTGCAACAGGATCTGGAAAGGTTGAGCAGATGGGCTGAGAAGTGGCAAATGAAGTTTAACATTGACAAATGTAAAGTACTACATATGGGAAACAGCATCCCCAGAGCAACGTATCAACTCTGTGGTACTACACTGACAGTGGTAGAGAATGAAAAGGACCTGGGGGTAATTGTGCAGGCGGGCTGCAAGAGTAGCTCATGGTGTGTTATCAATGATATACAGAAATTTTTCTAGCAGGGATAATATACAAGGGAGGTGATTATTCCCTTGTATAAGGCAATGGTCAGGCCACGCCTTGAGTACTGTATACAGGTCTGGAGGCCTCATTTCAAGAAGGATGTAGAGCTGCTGGAATGAGTACAGAGAAAGGTAACAAGATTAGTGAATGGAACAAAGGGTTGCTCTTACAAAGAAAGGCTTAAGTTTTGCAAATTACAGTGTCTGGAGACGAGGCACCGGCGAGGTGATCTGATCTGATCTGATAGAGGTGTATAAAGCCTTGAATGGTTTGAGCATGCTCAATGCTGATGGGATTCTGCCTCTTGCTCAGAATAATCACCTGAGAGGGCATAAATTCAAATTGAGGAAAGACAGATGTAGGATAGATGTGTGGAAATTTACCTTTAGCCAGCGGGTAGTTGGTTGGTGGAACAGACTTCCATCCCTTGTTGTGGAAGTTGATAGCCTAAATAAATTTAAGGCTCAGCTGGACAGCTGTTTCGAACGAACAGAGGGGGTGAAGTGGAAGTTTTTTTTTTTTTTTTTTTGGGGCTGATGCTGCATAAGCTTGCTTCCTTGCATCATATGCCTCTACTAATGCTAACAGAAAACTCACCACACCATCATTATGGGCAACTTGAATGCTAATGTCGGAAAGGGACAAAACAGCACAGAAGGGAAACTATTGGAAATCTTTGAATTGGTGAAAGACTTGTGGAATTTTCAGAATCTTGAGGAAGGTCATTTTTCAAGAAAAGGGTGAACAGAAAGTGGACACGAAAAAGCCCAAATGGATTAACAACTAATGAAATTGACTTCATCCTCACAACATAAGATATATTGTGAACAATGTTACCATCCTGAACAAGGTAAATGTTGGAAGTGATCACAGGATGGTAAGATGCACGCGTGATATAGATGTAAGGAAAGAAAGAAAAAAACTGACTTGAGTAAATAATATGAAGGTCTTTGAGATAACAGAAGAGCAAAAAAGGCAGTATGTACTGGAACTTAAGTTTGTTTGAGATTCTGCAAACCTTTCAGGAACAAGATATTGTTCCTTAAAGGTTTGCAGAAACAACGTCAACCTTTCAGGAATAAGATTCCTGAAAGGTTGATATTATTTCTCGAGCTTTAAAGTGATAAAGCTCAAGAAAACTATAGGTAAAAAGAAATCCAAAGAAAAAATTAGTCAAGAAACACTTGTCATGATGAACCAAAGAAGACAAATGAAAAGCAAGATAAACACCAACAAGGAAAAAGTTGAATATACTGAGTTATGCAAAAACATTAGAAAGAGACTCAGAGAGGACATAAGAAGATTTAACACAAGGAAAGCAAAACAAAGACTTAAATCAGCAGTCATGAGCAGTAATACAGAAAGACAAATGATACTGAATCAGAAGAATAGTGATGGTGTACTTATAAATAGCATAGAAGGCATAATTCAAATAGCAGAAGACTACTATGAAGTATTATATAAGGAGCAAGGGAATGATGCCAGCAGTGGGGATCATGGATCACAAATTTGTAGCACATACGGCATACCCAAAATACTTTCTGATGAGATAGAACATGCACTGAAGAAAATAAAGAATCAAAAAGCCCAAGGTGAAGAAGTCACTGTATAATTGTTAAAATTATGAGGAAGTGACACAACACAGAAATTGGCAAGATTCTTCACAAAATATATTAGGAAAGGTGTGATCCCTAAGGAGGGGAATAATGCAATCATAATTTTGCTGCATAAGAAAGGAGACAAATCAGAAATTGGAAATTATAGACCAATTAGCTTGTTGTTCCATATCTACAAGTTGTTCACAAGGGTTATCACTAACAGATTAGAAAGGATACTTGATGAGAATCAACCAAAAGAGCAAACTGGCTTTAGGACAGGATTCTCAACTACAGATCACCTTCATGTAATATCACAGCTAATGGTTGTTAGTTATTTGTTTTTTGGTTTTTTTAGGAGCATTAGCAACTAAGGCCATATTGCTCCGGGGGGGGGGGGATATGCGGTGGTCATTCCCTGACCTTCCTGCATCCTCCGTATTTGGTGGTCACAGGCTTGAACCCCATTCTTATCAAGAAGCGTGTGCTACGCACTTCTGCTCCTGCCCACCTGGCTACGGAGGCACCACGACAGCTAATGTAGAAAGTAAATGAATATAAAACACCATTATGGCATTTGTGGATTATGAAAAGGCATTTGACTCCATACAGCACAAGGCAATGTTAAAACAAGGCACAGACGCCTCATACATTATGATTTTGAAGAAAATATATGAGAATGCTACCTCCTTTATTAGACTAGACAAAGACAGTAGCAAATTTAAAATTGAGAAAGGAGTTCAACAAGGAGACACTATCTCTGATGTTGTTCACTGCTGATCTTGAGGAAGCTTTCATACGATTGGACTGGTCACGGAAAGGAGTCAATGTGAATGGAGAGTACCTAAACCATTTACGATTTGCAGATGACATTGTGATCATAAGCCACGATCCCAAAGAGTTAGAGGAAAAACCTTAATCAGTTATGCAAAGTTATTACGGATTTTCGGACTAAATATGATATGGCTAAAACAAAATTAATGATGAACAAGTATGCCACAGTATGGAAGGGATACAACCGTTGAAGGAGTAGAAATTGAAAAAGTGGATTCACATACTTACCTTGAACAAGTCGTTAGCTGTAACAATGATAAATGGCCAGGAGTCAAGAGAAGAATAAATTTTGAATGATAATATTCCGGAAATATAGTCACATAGTAAGGATCAATATCCCAATTTGTCACGGAAGTGAAACTTAGGCACTCTCCAAAAGAATGGAAGAGAAGCTGAAAACTACACAGGCGAAGAATGGAATGAATCTGGCTGTTAGATAAGAAGAGAAATACATAGATTAAGCAGCAAACACAAAGGACATTCTTATCAAAACTAAAGAACTGAAATGGACTTGGGCAGGACACAAAGCTCAAAAAAATGATCTTGGACTTGGGCAGGACACAAAGCTCAAAGAAATGATGACAGATGGACTAAAAAAATAACAGATTGGTACCCAAGCGGAGCTAAAAGAAAATATGGAGGACAACAATGGAGATGGACAGATGAAATTCTAGAGTTTGTTGGTAGTAAATGGATGGCCATTGCACAAAACAGTAGGAACTGGAAAGTTACTGGAGAGGCATTCATCCTGCAGTGGATTGAAGATGGATGACGATGATGATGAATGCACACACATCATTTCTACCCAAAACTACCTTGCATCATTTCTATTGATGCAAGGTAGTTTTAATGCATCATTTTAATTATATCACATGTTGTGAATACCTTCACGAGTTGCCACAGTATTGCACTGCATTGAATAATTAACACCACTCATGGAGAAGACTATTGTTACTTATTCTCAGCAGATACCACCACTCAGACAGCACCGTTTCAAGGCTTTTTGGCCCCTCTTCCGTGGGTGGGTGGTACAATGGTGTTGCAATAGTGACAACCCAGTTATGAAGTATAACTCCACAATATGAGAGATGCCCGATGGTTTAATTTTAAAGATATTTCTTGGTTAAATGCCTAAGAGTATGAAGGAGTTTATTTTTTGTATGAGTAATGTACACACATCATTTCTACTACCACTGTAGTTTTAATTCTATTTCATATTGAGATATAATTAAAAAAATGTATTAATTTAAAAAAAAAATGAAAAAAAAAAAAAATAATAAAGAAATGTCACCAGATGAGATATCTGATTAGGAATGCATCATTTCCTACTTTCGCTTGTGATTCAGTTTTTGTTTGCCTTTGTTGTGTGGATATCCTCATGCTGCTGCCATGCTTTTTTCTTTCATAACGTGATTTTTTCCGTTCCTTCTCCGTTCAAGTTAGCAGTTTAGGACATGACTGATTGAGGCCATCACTCTAGTTAGGTGAGTTGTTCTTTTGTCTTTTTTTTTTCTTTTTCTTTTGTCTTTTTCATGTGAAATCATCTAGTAATGTATGGGCACAAAAGCAGGGATTTGGGGAAGGAAGACCCCAACAAAAAAAAAAACAAAACAAAAAGAAAATTCTCATTGTTAATGGCTTGCAAATTCATCTAGTAATATTTGGGTGAGAAGAATCAGTGGTTGCATGTCGTGTGCATTTTAGTCGAGGAGAAAAGGGGGAAAGCAGTGAGTGGGCCGAGTCGCCACCCCACCTATCAATCACTGCTTTCCTCCGCTTCACCATTCTGGAGGGGGCACCCATAACTGAATATTTATCCTTATTGTAATAGGTCCCTAGTCTCAGAAAAGTATGTTAAGGAGATGGTTTTCCAATCTGATGACTTTATTTGGGTTTAAAAGGCAAGCAGAGAACATTATTTACCAGAGTGTGTCATCTGAACTGTGAAGTTTAGCAGATGTATTCTCACTATTTAAGGTTGTCTCCAATGGTTTGAACCACTGCCATCATTACAGGCCAATTTTGTTCCTCCTACACTGTGGGAACAGTACGACACTTTACTGGACCCTTTTCTGTCTTAACGTGACAATGTCCTACTTCATATTGCACAGCCTGTTGTGACTTGAGCTGACGACACACAGACGTGCAAATAATTCATGGATCTGTTGAAATCCCTGATCTTAACCCCATTTAACACCTTTCACAATGAACTGGAACAATAGCTTTAGCTAAGCCAACATGCCCACACAACCAGTGGCTGAATTGAACATTATGATGAAAGAGGAACGAACCAAAATACAACCTTTCCGTTTTCAAAAACTGGTTCAGAGATGAAGACAAATGTCTAATTAAGGACAAAGGATAACTGCCAAATTATTAATACTGTACTGTATCAAGTGCCGGTTACTTTTTAGAAATAGTGTACTAAAATAGGTTTGCTTTTATATAAATATATATCTCACGCGCGCGCACATAAGTACTTGATAAATAAAAGTTCATGGGCAACATCGTATAAGAAACTGTAACCTACCTACGGCTAAACACAGCAACTGAATCAAGAGAATTCATAGGTAATGATCGCTGTTTATATGTCTGAAGGGAGAATCGAAGCATTAAAGTCCTTCTGAGGACATTTCTAATTTGAAACATATTGAATAATACTTTATAACTATACAACTATGATATCAACACACCATTACAATTTTTAAGGCCAAAAAATATAACTCAGCACATGGGTATTCCTCTAGCTCCGTAATAAACTTTATTTTTGAGCTTAAGCGCCCTCATTGGCTTTTAATACCATACTTTCAGTATAATAATAAAAGCGGAGTTGCCCATTATCAAGAGAGGTTTTGTATAATTCCACTTTATTATTTTTTAAAAATTTTCTTTTAATGCATATGTTAAGCTTTAGAATTTGCACTGCAACTACACTGCTCGACAAAATCAACAGAACAAAATGTTTTTCATGAATATCGTGAACAGTTGCTGTTGTTGTTGGGATTCAGGATCAACGGCAACTAAGGCCATATTGCGCCGTATATTGACTATAAATTGCGTGTGCTCTGAGGTCGATTTTCTGTTTTTCTGGACGAAAAACCCGAGTTTCCGTAAGCAAAACCCATGCTACCCTCGCCTGAGACCTACTAACTTTGCAACACGTTGTGAAAGTTCCCCCCGTCATTTGGGGGGATTCGAACTCAGGTCTTTTCCACCCGGCGTGGGGAAGACGGCGAGCCTATCAACTCTGCTACCCACATGGGAATCGTAAACAATGTCGCCGGAGTCGAAATTTGATATTGACATCCTGGCATGCAAATTCCGCGTATCCAATAGAAATCTATCTAACACCATAAAAACCGCACATTATGCAAATTATTCATGCCTATAAAAACATGGGTTGAGACCGGATCATTTCACTCCCGTTTTTGGCTTGCTCAGCGGGATAGCCACATGATTCTTTCAGATGGCGGGCAGTTGGGCAACTTAAATCCAGACAGGCGAAGATGGCATCTTATTATTATTATTATTGTTATCAGCTATATGGTGCAAGTAAGCCTGAGGCTTATGCTGCACCAGCCAAAAAAAAAAAAAAAAAAAAACCATTCCTGAGAGAGAGAGAGAGAGAGAGAGAGAGAGAGGGGAATCACCAAGGAAGAGAAGAGAAGAATGATGATATCCAGCTCAGGCCCCTGGGTGCGCCAAGTCCATACTCACCAGATGTGAGCCCCTGTGGTTGTTGGCACTATGAAAGCAGTTTCAGGAGACAGGAACCATTACAAGAAGAGCTGGCCAAGTTCGTGCGAGGGCTATGTCAACCAGAACTGAACCCTCTCTGGCTCTAACAGCAAATCCATACGATGTGAAACTGTCTCTTGTGGTTGCTGTGGCCATAGATGAAAACATTGACAAATGCACTATGTTAAGAAGGCTCAATTCAAGTGGACTCTATGCAAGGTAGCCAGTGGTTTGTATCCCATTAACCTCAAAGCACTGAAGAGTTCGTGAAAACTGGTGCAATGAACATGTGACTTGGAGCTCCCGCAAATTGGGTATAGTTCTATTCTCTGTTGAGCCTACGAACAGATTCTAGACGTTGTTTCACCTGGAGTCAACTAGATATGCCATACCATTCATCCAACGTCAGAGAAAGGGACACTTACGGTGAAGGCAGTGTTCTTGTGTGGGGCGGAATAATGATCAACGAGCGCACTCCACTTCATGATTTTGATAATAGTACAGTAACCACGCAGAGGTATCGACAGCAGATCCTCGAGCCCATGTGCGACTTTTTAGGGGGGGCGGTTGGCCCACATTTTCTTTTCGTGCAGGACAACGATGCTGCACATAGAGCTCCAGTGGCCATTTGTCATTTTGTCATTTGTCAAACTCAGATATACATGTTAATGACACTAATGACAGTACGCTACTGCAAAAGGATCTAGAAAAATTAAGCAGATGGGCTGAGAGGTAATAAATTTAATATTGACAAATGTAAAGTACTGGATATGAGTAGCAGTAACCCTGGGGTAATATATCAACTGTGTGGTGCTACACTCAGGGTAGTGGAGAATGAAAAAGACTTGGGGGTAATTGTGCAGTCAGATATGCAGTTTTCTGAGCAGTGCAGATAATCTGCAAAAGTAGCTCATGGTGTCTTGTCAACGATACACAGAAATTTTTCTAGCAGGGATGAGGAGGTGATTATCCCGTTGTATAAGGCAATGGTTATGCCATACCTTGAGTACTGTATACAAGTCTGGAGGCCTCGTTTTAAGAAGGATACAGAGATGCTGGAATGAGTACAGCAACGAGATTGGTGAAAGGAACAAAGGGTTGTTCTTACAAAGAAATGCTTAAGTTCTGCAAATTGCACTGTCCCGAGACTAGGTACCTGCAAAGTGATCTGATTGAGGTATCTAAGGCCTTGAATAGTTTGAGCAAGGTCAATGCTGATTGGATTCTTCCTCTTGCCCAGACTAGTTGCCTGACGAGACATAAATTGAAACTGAGGAAAGAAATGTTGTAGAATAGAAGTGCGGAAATTTGCCTTTAGCCAGCGAATGGTTAATTGCTGGAACAAACTTCCATCTGCCGTTGTGGAAGTTGCCATTTGGAGTGAATGGATAGTTTTTTTTTTTTTTTTGCTGATGCTGTATAAGCTGGCTTTTTGCAGCATACGCCTCTATTAATGCTAATCAGCACACACACACACACACACACACACACACACACACACACACACACACACACACACACACACACACACACACACACACACACACACACACACACACACACACACACACACACACACACACACACACACACACTGTCATTACTGTTCATCCAGGAGACAGGACAGCAGAAGTCGAAGAAACAAAGAAAATAGCATAAAGGAAAAGTGAAGTGAGACAAGGGATACTGCTCTATCATGTCTTTATACAGTGCTGTCTAAAGTAGTCCACAAAGAGAAAAAGTCTTCAAACAGCAGCATTGAAGTTATCAAAAAACAATATCAGCAAGGCAGGAATAAATTCTAGATGTAAATCTGTTAAACTTGAGTGGTAGCAGAAGTCGCTGGTTGATATGGCTGTCACTGTGCAGAGGAGAAACTGAATTGCGGAGAGTCTTAATAAAGGATGAGCCAGAAAAACGTAACTTCTGTTAAAACCTTCTTCGCGTGTTGTCGAATAACTAGCAAAATTTTGTCCATGACGTCATCAGGACCACAGACAAGGCAGCAGGTTGAATTTTCATTTATGATGTATTTTTAGTTTGATTGTATGCATTAACGTTGTGGTTGAAAGTCTTCCTACGATTAAAAGCAGCATTATAAGAAGGTTTGAAGGGCGTGAAAATTATTGATAGATATGAGTAGTTTCTCACATCGAGGAGACAAGTTTGGAAATGTTGCCTTAAGAGCCAATCTTGGGTCCTCCTAAAGAGAGCATTCAAAAAGGACATGAGAAGAGTCTTCCGGTAGTCAATATAGACAGGAGACCCTATTAGAAAGGCTGATTTTGTAAAGTTTAGCGTTAAGCAAACCATGTTCAGTTAGTATGTAGAAAGCAAACAGTGAGGATGAAAACCATTTTCTGGTGGATGATGGAAATAGTTTAGGTATATCAGGAACGAATTTTTTTGAACCACAAGCATGTTCAACAGGTTAAACATGCTTGTGGTCGGCCCTGTTCGCATCCAAGTCCTTGCTTTTGGTGCGGCTTAAAATTTTGATGTAGGGCTAATCACTGTGTGAGATGACAGATTTGGGTGGGAGGGCAGAAGGTTGGGGGGAGATATAGGAAGCAGAGGGGCCGTCAGGGAAGTGTGTGTGTGTGTGTGTGTGTGTGTGTGTGTGTGTGTGTGGTTCCCAGGCAAAAGCCCATCTCCACCTAAATCATTTTAAACAGAAAATCTGTAAAGTGGACCTGATAAATAAAAAGATAACTAAGAAATAAGAAGACAAAAGCACAATTTTGAAGAGGAATAGGAGGGAAAAAAAATAATAAAATTTTTTTAAAGTTAAGTTAAGTTAAGTTCGTAAGCTAAGTCAAGTGTATAAATGATTTTTGTATAGGAAAGAATAAAAGTATATATAAAAGAGATATGTTTGTGAGTGTAGTATGTTGTTTATGTCAGGTCACTTTGTCATCAGAAAGCAGCTGGACTTTTCAACTGCAATCTGATGCCCGTCCCTGGCACGAGGAGCCGGACCTGGTACTATATTTAAAAGCTGGAGCGCCGAAGCACAATTGAACACTCAAAAGAGAAAGTGCAATACTATTGAGTGCCAGCTGTCCAGACTTGGGCCGCCCAAACCCAAGAACTGAACAAAAAAAAAAAAAAAAAAAACCACTGCAGTGGTCCATGCCCAGGAGCCCCAGACCCGACCAAAGACTTCCAGGTCTGAAGCTCCCAAGCCCAGATGCAATCAATGAAGATTCTGGTTGTAAACAGCCAATTCAATGTCCGTAAGGTTTCTTATTATACATCTTCTGGAAAACACAGCATTTGCATAAACCTGTAAGGCTTGAAAGTTGTTAACTCCTTGTACCAATGTATGTACATTATCTTCATCAAGATTAGATATCTGTTCTTTCAAAAGACGCCTTTCAACATTATAGTAAGGACAAGAAAACAGAATGTGTTGCCAAGTCTCTACCGCTCCACAAGAACACCATGGATCTGGCTCCAACCCCCTAGAATACAATTTATCCCGGAACGACCCGTGCCCTGTTAGCAGAAAACTGGTATACATAGTGGGGCAAAACCCACTATGTATACCAGTTTTGGGTGGGATGACAGATGACAGATTTGGGTGGGAGGGCAGAAGGTTGGGGGGAGATATAGGAAGCAGAGGGGCCGTTAGGGAAGGTGACCACCCCGTTTTTCAGTGGGGCATGCCCATGCCTCACCAGAGGGAAATAGGGTTGGTAGGTGAGCGAGTGTTTCTCCCTCTGCCAGGGATTAGGGTTTTAAAGAGATCTAGTTCTGATGTCATTCCAGTTTTTATCATTTTCAGGAACTGCATCGTTGTGGCGTTTGTATCAAGTCCGAAATGGTCGGTCCGTAGGATTCTTGCTTTGGTCTCTCCCAGGAGGAGTAGATCTGTGCAGGTCTCTTGAGGCTCAAATGGCGTGTCTATTTCTTCATGCTGAGATTTTATTCTTTTGCTCTTGCTTTGACTCTTCTGTGTCTCTCCTTTATTTTTAGTTCGTCTATGACATTTGATTTGTGATATATCTATTGGGTGTTATTGTACTCCCAAGGATCAGGTTGCATAGCGATAATTGTTTTCCTTCTTGTGAATAATTGTATTGCGAAGTTAGTTAGCGCTGTGTACTCTTCCTGAGTGTCCGATAGTCGGGACTCTTGGTGGATTGGGTTATATCGAATTCTTACAATAAGACTTGCTCTTATATCTTCATAGTTGTCGCAGTCATGCATGACGTGACTCGAAGTCTCTGGTTCTCCACATGGACAATTCCTGTCTTTTATTATGCGCATTGTGTTTAGTTTATCTTTGAACGGGCCATGGCCTGTTAATTAGCAGGTAGTGTTCAGGCCCTTGTAGATCCATGTTGGTGTATTTGGGTACATCTTTGTTAGAAATTTGTGTGTTATTGCTCCTTTGGTGGCATCATTCCACCTTGTCTGCCAAATGTGAGTTAGGTGTGCATCAATTCTTTTTTGCTCCTGCTTCCAATCATTGGTAACATTGAGGGTTAAGCAGTTAGTTGTGATTGCTAAAGTGTAAAGTGTGTTTAGGGTCAAACGGCATCAGGGGTTTCCCCTATCTCCGCGTTGTTTTCATTGGGGGTGTACCAGTTCACTGAAAATGCCAGAGATTTAAAAGTGTGCGGTATTGTATTTGTGTAGTGTGTAGTGTCATGTATCGTTTAGCCGCTGGACCCTGCTGAGGCCCAACGTTGCCCCACTTTAACCCCGTGGAGGCAGACCAGAAAAACCAGTAGACTAAGATTTACTCTGGCAGGTCCTGCCACTTAATTTCCTGAGATTTCGGCGGCTAGGACCTTAAAAAAAAAGAAAGGGAATAATCGCGTTGTGGGGATAGCATTAGAATTTGAAAAGTTGGAAATATTATTGGGCGAATGTAATTTAGATGAATGTGATTAGGTTTGGAAAGTGTGGAGCATTCGCTTGCATCAGATAGAGTGGGGGAGGGAGATAGACAGAAATATTGGAGTCAACAAGCATGACAACTCCTAGATATCGGTGGGCATGTCCATGTCCCACCAGAGGAGAAAGTGGGGTGGCGAGGAGGGGAGGAAACAAGTGGACCGTCTACTCTTCCCCTGCCGAGGATAGGGAAGGAAAGGTGGGCCAGGCAACGGCTCAGACCGCCAGCATTGCTTGTGTCATCAGTCGGTGGAAGGTCACTCATGGGACAGTATCCCGACCAAGGTATCCAAAGGTCCAATTTATTTAGTAGTCATTCATGGGACTAGTCCCGTCCATATCGTCTTCATTTCTTGCTTCTTATACTCACTACAGTTGAAGCTGTCGGTGGTGTAGTCTGTTTGCGTGCAGTTCATGCCGTTCGAGGTTATGTTGGTATCAGGTCTATGCCGTGGTTTGCCGTAGTTTATGCCAAGTAGTCTCTTTACGGCTGCAGTTGTGGTTGTGAGAACATCTTTCTTCTTGTAAAAAGATCTTGTGCGAACTGACTGGGTGAAAGCATTGTAGGTGTCTTCTTCAGTTAGTAGGAGGGGCTCCTGGTCTTGTAATATTAGTTGGGTGCTGGTTATGAGTCGGCAGCGGAGGTCTTCGTACAGTTGGCAGTCGTACATTGGGTGTCTCCATAATTCCCGTTGGCCACAATGGCATAAGGGGGTGTCGCTATGTCCGAATCCTTGGAGTTTGTATCTTATAGCGCCGTGTCCAGTTAGCAAATAAGTAACACGGAGTCCGGGAGAGAGCCATGGTGGATAATTTGGGAATACTAGTAAATTGGGTATAAATTTTCTAGTAATTTCACCCTTGCTTGATGCTTGCCAGCAGTTATGTCAAACCTGCTGAAGGTATATGGAGAGACGTTTACGTTCTGATTTGGAGTCGTTTGCAGGGTCCACAATGAAGTCCAAGTGGGTAGCTCCTTGTCCTTTGGAGAGTTAGTATATTAAATCATGGTAGGCAATCTCCAGGTCGAGGGGAAGAGTCCCCGTTAGGGCCTGGAGTGCATGTGTGCTTACAGTGTTGCAAGCTCTTGAGATTTTGAGTATAATGTACTTCTGAGTAGTTTCCAATTTTCTTCTGTTAACGGCGGTGTTGGCCTTTTGGTACCACACGCCGGTAGCATATGTAATGGCAGGCACGAAGATAGTTTTATAGAATAATTTGAGAGTTCTCCTTCCCAGGCCCCAGTCCCTGCAGACGACCCTCGCAAGTAGGGCAGAGTATCCTCTAATCTTTCTTTGAATGTAGATCAGGAGAGGCGTAAATGAATGGTTCTTGACCAGTATGACACCGAGGTGTTTTAGTTCCTTTGTGAGGTTTATGGTGGTTCCATGATTGCGGATTTGAGGTCTCCTTATATCTAGGGTTCCTTTCAGTAGTATTGAACTGGTTTTGGTAGAGGATATGCGAAGGTTATTATTGTCGGTCCACTCCTGTAGGACACTAATGGCATGGGTTCCTGAAGCTTCCAGCATGGCTCTGGAATCCTCCCTCAGTACCAGGACCAGGTCATCCGCATACGCCTGGGATGTGACAGCCAAGGTCCAGATTCAGAAAGCTGTCGAGGACCATATTCCAAAGGAGCGGTCCCAAGACTAAGCCCTGAGGGCAGCCTCTGAAAATCTGTCTAGTAATAGAGCAGTATGGGCCCTCAACGGCGACCGATCTGTTAGTGAGGTACGTCCTTATGCATTGGAAGAGGTTTGTTGGGATGTTGGCTTTCTGGAGTCGGCCGAGAGCGCTTGGCCACGACAAGGTGTCAAATGCCCCGGCAAAATCTATTGCTATTACCAGAAGGTATTTTTGGTTAGTTGTCTCTGCAGTTCTAGTAATGTTTTCCAGGGCGTCTTGGGTGGAGCAGCCCTGCCTGAAACCAAACTAATTTTGTGACTGCAGACCTGAAGCCGAGTAGTGAGTTTCAATTCTGTCTCTGAGAAGGTATTCAAAGAGCTTACTTAACACAGAGAGAAGTACTATTGGTCGGTATGACTCCAGGAAGTCCTGTTACTTGTTTGGATTTTTGAGAATAAGGTGCAGCCTGGCAGCCCTCTAGGCTTGCGGAAAGTATCCCTCCTTGAGGCAGTGGTTAAATAGGTTAAGTATCACTTCGGGAATGGTCTCGACGGCCATCTTAACAATCTCCGGCTCCAAGAGGTCGGCACCCGGTGATTTCTTGTTTCGTAGCTTCCTAGCGGCGATATCAAGTTCAGTTCTGGTGAGTGGTTCTTCCATGTTGGTGGTGGAATAGGTGTCATTATCCTAGCATAATGATATTTGTTCCGGAGTAGATGGGGTGAGGTGTCCTCGGAACTTGCTGTCCAAAATATTGTTTATGGTCTCTTGCCACGTCTTGGTGTAAGTCCCTTGTGGCGTTCTGATTGCGGTAATGACTTCTCCCATCGGGAGTGTCTTTGTTGTAACTTTGTATACGATCTCCCAGGGGTTGTCGTTACCCATTGTAGAGATTAGTTTCTCCCAAGAGTGCTGCTTCCGCCGACGGATCGAGGCAGTATACTGGTTTATTGCTTCGCGATATTGCTCTCGGAGCTGGGCTACTTCTGCTGCAAGCCAGGAACATCGCGCTCGATGGAATAGCTTTCTCTTTCTGTTAGCTTCATGTCTAAGCAGCTGTAGATGCGCGGACCACCAGGGGAGAGCCCCAGGAATAGGATTTTTCTTTTTAATGCAGCCGTGGTAATCAGGCTCACTATAGCCACTTGATGATGGTCTGGGTTTAGTTCCTCTGTTTGAAGAGTTAGGGCTGTTTGGCTTAGCGTCGTCTGGAATAATGGCCAGTCCACTTTGTGTATGGCATATTTGTGTTGGGTTTCTCGAACAGGTTTTTGTCTGGTTATGGTGCGGTGGAGTTCGAAAGTTATGACCCTATGGTCCGACGTGGCCCAGCGTTTCCTGACCATCCATGCAGAGAGGTGGCTGGCCAGAGATCTTGAGGCTAATGTAATGTCGATCCTGGATTTTCACTTCGTACTGGAAAAGGTCGTAGGATTGTTTGGCTGGTTGAGAATGGTAAAAGAACTGTTTGCCAGGAAGTTCTTCAGGCGTTGCCCATTTGCGGCACATTGCCTCGCCGACCGGGCTAGCCGGGTGGGTAAAGTGCCCGCTTAGCAACCCAAAGGTCGCGGGTTCGAATCCCGCCTCGGGCTTGGATCAAAGTATTGCAAAAACCTTGGGAGGTGCATTATGGCCACAGAAGCCGATGCGCCAACAACTGCCAAAAAAAAAAAAAAAAAGCACCTTTCCTCTCTGTGGTTTCGCTAAACCACGCCGGGGATCAACAGTTGACGTTAGCAACCACGACGATCCTAACGTTCTGGAAATCAGTGAGAATATTCTGCAGGTACCTGATAGCTGGGAGGATGTCCCTCCCTGGGTGGCAGTACAGCGAGACTGCATATAACTCGCCAAGTGGAGTGATAATGTGGGCGCAAGCGACCCATAATGTACAATAGCTGGGGATTTTAGCGACTGTGATGTCCGGGTTTCTGACTATTATGCATGCCCAGGGAATCTCTCTCTGTTGTCCTGTACAATTTTGTAAGCCAGGGGATTCTCTTACTTCCTTGCTGTGTACGTATGGCTCTTGGATAAGGAGATATCTAAATTTTCTTCATTTGCTTTCTTGGTAAGTTGTCCAGCTACTACTTTAGATTGCTGCGCGTTTGGTTGTGCAAAACTGACCCTGTTGAGATTGAATGGTTTAAGGCGTATGGCCATAATCAATTCTCATTTCATATGTACCCTTAGCTTTGCACAGGGCACTTGTTGTCTCTAAGTGCGTGCTCCGCTGGCAGCTTCTGTGACTTCCAATTGGCACAGATTGGCGGTTCCTCCTTTTTGGGGCATGTGCCGAACTCATGGCCCCTCTCGACGCAGTTGCTGCAGGTAGCCTCCTTCTGGACACAGGTGTGTGTGGTTTTCCCAAAACGGCAGCACCGGTAACACTTGGGGACAGACACGTGCTGCTTAAAGCGGTGGCTGCCCCATTGTATGAAGATTCTGGTTGATGGTTTTCCATGCCTCAGGTGTGAGTTCCACAACCCAGTTTGTGTTGCCTCCTGTCCTGTACTTTGTTTGATACTTAGGAGTTATCAAAGTGGCTGGTTCCATTTCTGGGTGCTCATGCTGTAAATTTCTGGCATACAGTGCCTCTGGCATTAGGTCTTTGTCAGTGTTGAAGATTACAATGCTGGGGCCCTTTCTTTTAGGCGGGCGCAGCTTCCAGGCCGAGTGGCTGAATCTTTGGATTGTTCAGAATTTTGTTAGCATCTTTCTTAGTTTGCGTTTCAATAATAACACCTGCATTCCGTGTCTTACGGACAGATTTTATCTTTGTAGATTTTAGGTCTTGTGAAAGGTTTTTTATTATGGCTTGCTTGACATCTTCGCTGGTGCGATGCTCATCAGTTGAGGTTGGTTTGAAAATGATCAGGTGCGGCGTCGGCAAGACAAACTTGCGTTTGGTTGTAGTTGTCGTTTGCGGTGTTTGGGATATAGTATCCGGAGCATGACCCTCAGCGCTTTGGTATATGTGGGTGCATGCCGTAGCATTTGTTTTGCCTAACAGTCAATGTAGGCCTGGAGTTTTGCGTTTGCGCGTTCACTCTCGAGGTAGGCCTCCACCAGGAGCGTGTCCAGTTTATTCCAAAGGGTCACTATTTGTGCCCTTACCCCGGTAGTAACTCTATTTGTCTGTTCTTTGAAAATGTTTTCGAAAGCTGTGTTTAGAAGTAGTGGATTTTCATATATCGTACCCTCTGGCAGTGTAGGATTCAGGGTTGGCTCCTCCTGCTTCTTTTCGCTAGCCTCCTTTGACGTTGTGGTATTCTCTGGTGTGTCCTTTAATTCGGTTTGGGAACTCGTTCCCCGTTCCAATTTCAGAATCGTTGGCTTCGTGTTCTTTTTCTTTCCGGTCTGAAAGGCCCCAGAATCCTCGTGTTGGTCTAGTATCGTGATATAGTCATCGTCCATTTTAGTAGTATTCGGATAAATGAGACATTCGGTTTATTGGGATTGTTTTGTTCCTGTTAGGTAGAGCTTCGAAAGGTATGACAAATGATACCCATCACAAGTTCGTAGCTGTAGTAGAAGGCTGGTAGTAGGCCGTTACTTCTCAGTAAAGACCTACTACCAGCACTTCTGTCAGATTCCTGCTGTTTGCTGGGTTCATTGCGCACGCGCGTGCAGTGTATGGCTGCTTGTAAAGTGAGCTCTTCGTATAATATGCAATTTTAAAGTGATTCTTATCTTCCCAAGTATGAAATTTATGTCAAATGGTCCGTCTCATCGTCATGGAGCTGATGATCACATCTACTGAACTTGACGGATACCAGGCAATCTTTTATATTAATTTTATTTAAGACTGTTGCAAAGAATATAGAAGCTGTGCTATTGTGTTGTGTATAGCACAACGTCAAGCTAACCCCTTCTCTGTACGTTGGAAGGACAATGTCAAAGGTGTGCCTAATACACTAATTCCCAAGGGTAACCTGCTAAAAGGAGGTAAAGTTAATCTTTGCCTCCAGCTTTCTCCCAACGAAACACTCTCTTGGTATAGCCTTATCTTCGATCACGCGCTTCGTGGAAACTGAACTTAAAAGCTTTCGAAACAAACACAGCATTAAAATGACAAACAATCAATGTATCTGCGCAATTCGTAAGGTGAAATCAACTGTATTTCTCAGCTGCCTTCTGGGCAAGCGGGGTTTTTGTAAGCCATGCACCCCCACAGTGCTATGGAAATTGAATACAGAACGGCGAAAAATGTGGACATGCGAGCTATGTAATAGAAAGAGCATAATCAAGGTAGATAATGAATCTATAAATCTACAGAAAGTAGACGGCAGCGTCCTAGCCACTGACGTCGATAAATCCCCATCACTGACGTCATTAGCCCCTGCTCAACTTCCTCATGACTGTTGTATTAACGACAATGGAACCAGGATCGCGTCTAAGGAATCCAGCACACAAACCAGTATGCTCGAAAGCCAGAACTTCAACCTAGACCAAGTAATGATTTAATAGATATTAAATCATCAATGATTTAATATCTAGAAGCCTTACAGACATCATCACCGAGCACACGAGAACTATCACAGCCCTACAAACAGATTATGCAAGGATCAAGTTAGGCAAGATGAAAAGAATGTCTGAAAACGTCACTGACCTCTTCTCGGAAAACCAGTTCCTACGAGCGCAAAACGTAAGGATCCTCCAAGAAGTATCCCAACTGAAAAGCTAACTTGAAGTATTTGAGAGCATGACCATGAACTGTACCCACTTGAAACCTGGCCGAGAGATACGACTTCCGTTTGCCTCTTCTCTGTCAACCAATGAAATGAATAAAACCTCACCATTCAGTTACAGCAGCAGTCCAATGATAACCCCTATCAATCAGTATGGGAGGACACTACAAGAAAGTGATGAACCTGAACGCCATCACATTGCCGCACTGACAAAGAACCCAATGCGGATTCAGAAAGAAACCTATAAAGAAGCAACTATAAAAGTAATGTTGAGAGTGAAATTCCTCCAGCTCTTTCAATAGCAGGTCTAACACGCACCACTCGCCCAAGCGACGCACCAAAACAAACCTCCGATGGATCCATAGTTACACCTGCTAGACATCTCAATTATGTTATTAAAAAACTATCTTGAAATCCATACGGAAGCTCATTGTCATACTGATTCTGGCCCACACTCCTGGGTTGAGGTTGTCGCTAGGCGAATCCCTCACACATCCAGAGGTAACACGGCTAAAGAAAATTACAAAACCCAAGAGACAAGGGTAGAACCGCAGACACGAATAAACAAGAGATCCAGATGATCACATGTAACTGAGACAGCTCCAACTAACTGGCTCCAGTCCAGCTGGAAAGCAGCACATGTCGACCAACAACTCACTCGCAGAAGCCTGTTCATTTCACGATTGGCTCCACAAAACAGATTAAAAACGGCATAAAAGAAAATCTAAACCTATCTGTTGATGTATCCCAATGGCCCACAAAATGGCCTTCCTATTCATCTTTTAGATTAGATTGCAACATAACTCAATACAAAATCTTGATTCAGCCATCTGCCTGGCCTCGAGGGCTCCTCATCAGGCCCTTTTTTCAATCCCCCGCCTTAAGGCATAAGCAGCACAGTGAAATAATGCATGGTCACATTAAGGGTACAGGTAACCCAACTAGCTGACTCAGCACGGAAATCGTGAATGGAAGACAATACACAATTCCTGTGAGAATATCTCAAAGAGACATCTCCAGAATAAAAAGAAACAGACCACAGAAGCAAAAAGTACTAAAGAAGATCCCCAGATGTAATAGCCTGGCCTCTTCTATCAGAATGCCCGTAGCATCCGTAATAAGCTGGAAACTGTAGAAGAGATTTTACTCTCACACAATTATGATGTGCTTTGCATAACAGAAACTTGGCTTGACCATAATGAAGAGGATTTTCCATTTGCAGTTTCGGCTGGTTATAATATGATTCTTTGCTCCCGACAGGACAAAAGAGGGTGTGGAGTGGGACTTTTCTATAAAACACCACACATGGTTGTAACAAAGAATTACAAAAGCCATTCTAATAAGTTCGAAGGACTAATTGCGTCATGCCAATTTAAATCAGCCCTCATTGATATTGCAGTTATTTATACAAACCCCCAGAACCCAATGGTGAAACCATCGATGAGATAACTAATTGGATCATTCATGGGCTTCGTCCGTCGGCAAGGCACGTAATCTGTGGAGACTTCAACTTATCCACTCAACTTGTGCATCTTCAGTTAATGTTAAATAGCCTTCATCCATTAGGAATCTATCTAATCAATCAGTTCCCGACAAGGGGTAACAACTATCTTGATCTTGTGCTATCATCAAGCGACTCTGAACTTGATTCAATAGCAGAAACTGCCTTTCAATCTGATCATATCCCAATTTTCATTAACGTGTCTTTTCCGACTCCAAACTACAATTTCTCTACTAGGGTCCACACAAAGGTAATAACCAGATCTAAATTAATCAAGACTAGTAAATGCCTTGAAGCAACCACTGCAATTCCTTGGAATGCACTTCAGCAGGGTTATAGCCAACTTGCCTTGGATCTGTTAACTAACTGGCTCGTCACAATTTCCAAATTTGCAGCCTCAAAGAAAATAAGGATCTCGGAACGCACGAGAGGATGGTGGCCCCTGAGCTCAGCAACAGCTTTAACAACAGCTTTTCAACAGCTTTTCGGTCTGGGACAAATCCCAGACCGAATTGCTTACTCTAAAGTACGAGCAAGCTTCAATCGACTCAAGTCTCAAGCCATAAAACATCACGTTGAAGTCACACTATGTAAGAATGCCCCATCATACCGACAGAAACATTGTGATCTCTCCTCACAGCTCGATCCTGATGTCTGGATGGACTTTATTGCACAATTTCAGCGAGGTAACTATGAGCCCAGTGATGTTCCCAGAGATGCACTTGCAACCATCTTAATCACAAGACATGACCTTATATCCGCAATTAATCAATTGCCTGCAACTGGTCTGCAGGGATTGACGAAGTTCCACAGTTTATAATAAAATGTTTGAGTCCATATCTAATTGATCCCCTCTTAACAATTTTTAATAACATATTAAAAGGAGAATTTTCCCTCCAGCATGGAATGTGTACTCCGTCAGGCCACTCCCCAAAGGTCTCCCAGCCAACTGAAGCCAAGCACTTTAGACCCATCTCTCGCACTCGTGTTTACTAAAGCTGCTTGAGAAAACAGTACTGAAAACGCTTACCACACACATCCTCCCTCACAGGCCACATCAAATTCATTATGCGTTGCAGGACAGATCAACAATTAGCAATCTGCATATGACCACCAATGCCATCCTTGGATCGTTTGAGGAGAAAGAAGAAATTGCTATCACATACCTGGATCTGCAAGCAGCGTTCGATAGTGTCAACATCCCTGCTTTGTTTAAGCTCCTTCAAAATTTCTATCATATCACAGGCCAAGTATTGAAGTTTCTGACATCTCTTCTTCAGAATAGAACCATCAAAATGTCCATTAGAAAGCAGAAGTATACTAGGCAAATACAAGCAGGGGTGCCACAAGGGGGGGGGATCCTGTCTGGAATTATTTCTACAGCCATAATTAACCCGCAAGTACACAACAGACCAGATATGTGATCATATGCGGATGACTTGAAGCTCTTAACAAAAATAAAATCAACTGATAAAACAATAGACACAGCAGCAACCATCAACAAGACTTTATCAGAAATAAAGCAGTACCTCATGAGATTTGACCTGCAAGTTAATCGTGCAAAATCCGCCATCATGGTCTTCTCACTGAAACCTACACCAACAATAATTCAACCTGCGATAGACGGAGTCTTGGTCCCCTGCGTCGAAAAGCAGAAAGACCTGGGTATGACCTTTGATTGAAAATTAAGATTCCATCATCACATTGAAGAACTCTGTGCAAAATTCAACAAGAAACGGTGGATTGCCAAGCAGCACTTGCTACATATTCATAACACCAATCTGATAAGAACGTAAATCAGGACGATGATCTTCGGAGGTCTACTGTGTGGGGTAGAGTTGTGGAGCTCGGCCGCAGACACAACAATCAAACCATTGAACGCTGCGGAATACTGGCTCCTGAAGTGGGCTACCTGGAAGTGTCATCTCCCACCACAACTTCGCACAATATCGATGGCCAAAGCACTGAATTTAACAGGATTCGCAGCCTTAATGAACGAAAGAAGACTAATCTTCACCATCAAAATGATCGCTGGAAGAATCTCAGCGCCCAACATTTGGGACACCTTGTGCTGGAGAATCCCTCAACCAGCACTCCGCTCTACTCCCAAGCTTCTTGCTCTTCCGTCGAGGTTACATTTTAAAGATCGGTTCCTCCCTTATCAGAAGCTCCATCTGGCTGAGTCCTTGGACGACGACCTGTGCAAAATCGTCGATGACAAAAGTACAGACGGCGCATCGTGGATCTGCACGTGTGTTCCACAACCATCAACTGATGTGAGATCGCTCCGGCTCGGCAATAATTTCAGGGAAACTTAAATTCAAGAAAAATGTCATGTGTTATTTTAATTTATTTTATTCTGATGTATTATTGTTATTATATTTTATTTTTAACTAAATTCAATCTGCTGTATGCTATTTATTTATCCTATTACGTATTTATTACATTTCCGGTGCGATGATATCTTTGCCGCTTGTTAACACCTGGCTTAGTGCCGTGAAGGGTTTGTAAAGGTAGGGTACCTGCGTGTGCCTAGGAACCTTACAATAAAGATCATATTTATATTTATTTATTTAAATATTTGGGGTAACCCCTACTGTCCAGAGGTGGGGGGGAAACATCGAAGTTTAAAAATAGTCCCAGAGAGTCTAGACAACTTTCTAAAGGGCGTTTCTATACCTACAGCAGGTGGCAATTTTGAGCTTGGCTTTATCACTGCACGTATAGAAACGCTGATACGTTCTGTCCATGGTAAGTCAATGGCAGAAAGGGGGGGGGGGAGGAAACACTAAAGTCATTATTCTTTGTATTAAACTCACAAAACACGTCGAAATTTTTGGGACAGAAATTTTGTCCAAAGTCACACTGTTTGGGACAACTCCCCAGTCAAGTGCCAGATAGAAACGTGGCAGCCGCGCAATAACGGCTACCTCTCTATAGCCCTGTCGTCAGCCACATGGTGACCATGCGGTCTGGCAACAGAGGATACAGATAATGACGCTTATATCTGGAAAAACACCGAATAAAATACCAAACGTTTCTCACCAAGGGACTCCTGTACTGTTTATCTTCTTGTGAGAACACACTGTAAATTTTAATCTATAGTTAAAACACATTTTTGACTAAAAATTTACGGAGCGATGAATCGTACATTCTATCACAACGGCGGCCATATTGGCGATCTGTTGTGATTGGTGTAAAGTGTATTGATGTCTAACGGCACCAGGGATTCCCCCCATCTCCGCGTTGCTTTAATTGTAGGTGTGCACACTGCTGAAACTTTTCCCTCTGGTCATCGAATGGAAGAAGTTCACTACCACTACAGTTACTGAACAATGATTTCTAAATTTGTAATGTGCTTACCCCCACCCCACATGGAACCTAAAATGTTAAAGACGCGATTGATAACCATGCACCATAGACAGAAATAACATTATCGTCGTATTTGTTGACCCCAAACCTATTAAAGGTAGTCCCAGCTCCCTCGGTGAACTTTTAAATCTGGTGTTCTCCCCCCCCCCCTTCAGTGACCTGTGGGGGTGAGCTAAAACTTTGACACGCCATATCTCGGCTTGGACTTGCGCTACGAACTTGTAGTCAACACCATTGGCAACCTTGTGAATCATTTTCCACAACGGTACGCATTACATTCGTTTATCTGGAATAGCTCGGTAATCCGAATTTTGGTGCAAGATGCCACAAGATATTGATAGCAACACCCCCTAAATAAACACTGCACCGCAGGAAACAGCAGGAAGTACCCTACTGGAAACTGTGCAGCTTCAGCATACAGAGGAAACGAACTCTGCATCCAAGCGGAAAAATAATAAAAACAGGTCGTCGAACAGAGCGACACAGAGACAAGAAGCCAGCAAGGGACGAGAGGAAGTCAGAACATCCTCTGCTCTCAAGCAGAATACACCGACAATGTAAAGCAGGACGAAAACATAGAGTCGCTAGATCCGACTCTCCCAGAGGGGACGGTACTGGAAAAGACCCTCTCCCTCAGAACTACGTTAGAGAACCTCCTTAAAAATACCAGCAACAGAATAACTACTGGACTTCGAGGAAAAATAGTGTCCATCTGGACAAAGCTGGAGACAGTCCTACTCCAAACCAACCTAGAGTGCGAAACAGCTAAAGCGAAACTGGAGGCCCTCCAATCTGCGGGAGCAGACCAAATGTCACAGCGCGCTCCCTCGTATGCGCAAGCGCTGAGGACCCGACCGATTGCTGACCCAACTCCAACTGCGACTACAGCGATGAAACACAGGACCCTCCTGCCAACACCACATTTGGTAATACTGCGCCCGACCTCCACAGACGAAAACAGTACCAGCAAGCAGGTCAAAAATCAAAAATGGTGGTCACAAAGTTGGCAGACGACTTCAGAGATGTAAAAATAAAATCGGTAAGGAAGACCCGAAATGTAGGGATTATCATCGAGACTCAAACAAAAGAGGATGCAACAAAAATCCTACAAAATGAGAAAATTCAAACACTCGGACTTGAAGCCCTACCTCACTAGATGCAAAGGACCTAGCATAAGGATATATAACCTCGACAATGATCTGACACCAACTGCTCTCCAGGAAGAGCTGTATCGCAGAAAACTCCAGCACGCACATCCAGAAGAAGAACCTGCCAACTTGATCATTCCCAAGTTCAAGACGAAAGCCAGAACAGGGAATACCACTGGATCATGGAGTTGTCACCAGCGGCCTGGGGCACGCTTAGCCAGACCGACAGAGTGTTTATAAACGGGCAGTCACCGCTTTAGGGAGCACGTAGCTGTCCATAAGTGTTTCAAATGTTGCCGGTTGAGGCATACCACTCATATCTGTGCCCAAACCCAACCTACTTGTGGCCACGACTTCAACACGTGTCCGAATAAGACAAGCCGCCGACCTGTGTAAATTGCAAATTCCATAAACTACCAGCAGAGCACTCAATTAGGGACAGCGAATGTCCAGTGTACTGTAAAGCAAACAGCACTTTCCAAATGAGACTAAATTACGCTGTTGATATTATAGGATTTAACGCCTTAAATCCTATATATCAACAGCGTAAAATTCATACAACTGAACGCACAACGGTCCAAAATAGTAGCGGCGCAGCTCACAAAGAAGGCGAACGAGGCAAATCTCGACATATTCCTCATCCAGGAGCCATATGCATATCGCAAGGAGGTCATGGGTTACCCCCTGGCCTATAAGATAGGCCAGGGGTAACCCAAATTCAGAATCCAAATATAACAGCAACAAAACTAACCAACTGCTGCACTTCCTGGGCTGCATGTGCCCATATTATCACGCCCCTGGGTGAATTTTATGCGGTATCGCTATACTGTCACCCAGGTGAAGATATACTACCAGTAACCATATATCTGAGGAGCCTGCAGACAGACTTTCCAAACAGTAAGATTGTCGTGGGGGCGAATGTGAACTGCAGCTCCCCGGCGTGGTTCAGCGAGACCACGGATAGACGTGGAGTACAGAACGGGCAACGACTTGAAGATAACTTAGCGAATAGTCCGTACGCAGTCCTCAACCGTTTGTTTGTTGTTTGGTTTTTAGGAGCATTAGCAACTAAGGCCATATTGCTCCGGGATATGCGGTGGTAATTACCTGACCTTTCCGCATCCTTCGTATTTAGTGATGAAGGGCTCGAACCCCGGTCTAATCAATAAGGGTGTACTACCACTGCTGCTCCTTCCGACCTGGCTACGGAGGCGCCAGTCCTCAACCGACCAAACAACCTGGCAACAATTCTCTAGTTCGATGGGGGGAGGCCACAATCGATGTCTCTCTGGCGACCAGATCCCTCGCTGGCCACATAACATCGTGGACCACATCGGACCACAGGGCCATCACGTTTGAGCTCCAACGCTCACTTAGTCGACACCAAGCAGTGAGGCAAGCACAGCCAAGAAATGTCATAGAGAAGGCGGATTGGCCACTCTTCCAAGCCAAACTGACCACAGCAGCCCAATCGCTAAACATCATTGGACTCAGCCCGGATCAGCACCAGATGACGGTCGCTGGTCTCATCACTGAAGCTGCCAATACCTCTTAAAAACCTATTAAATCAAACCTATTAAAAAGAAAAATCCAACAACCCCAGGGGCTGTACCCTGGTGGTCTCCAGAGCTACAGAGGCTTAGGCAGGAGGGACACAGGAGAAGGAAACTCTTCCAGCGGGCAAGGCGCTCCCAGCCGGCAGCGGAAGTGTAGACACTAAGACAGAACTTCGGGGACGCAAGGAACCTGTACACTGTAACCATACGCCAGCGTAAGATGCGCAGTTGGGAACACCTTGTTTCTACCACTGGGAATGATAACCCCTGGGGTGTGCTATACAGAGTAACCACAAACAAACTCCCCAGGGGTGAGACCATACCAGCGACGAGGACACGGCAGGGTACTTATACCCGGACCTGGCAGGAAACAATTATTAACATCATGGATACCATGTTTCAAGACCATCTTGCCCCCTCTACCCCAGAGCAGATAACCCTCTGTGTGGACAATGAAGCTTACTGCACGACTGCAACAGAAGACCCTTTCACCAAACTTGAACTGGAAACAGCTGCATATGAGGATTAGAAACAAGAAGTCTCCTGGCTTTGATCTTTTGGAACCAGAGATTGTCAAGAAAGCCGTCGAAACCATTCCAGAGGCAATGGTTGTATAGGTACAACCATTGCCTCATAGAAGGCCTGTTCCCCCCAGGCCTGGAAAACTGCAAACTTATGCCTCATTCCTAAAAGACCCAACAAACAACTGGACCTTCCGCGGTCATACAGACCCATAGTACTCTTATCAGTCCTAAGCATGCTCTTTGAGCAGCTATTAAGAAACAGAATAGGGATCCACTACACTGCAGCCGGCTTGCCGTCACCCCAACAATAGGGATTTAGGAAGGGACGCTCAACCCTGGATGTCCCGGAAAATATTACTAATGCTGCAACTACCTCAGATCAGAAATACTCTCTGGTCATAGCAATAGTCTTTTCTGGGACGTTTGACACTTTATGGTGGCCAAGCGTCCTGGCCAGACTCCGGAAGGCCAACCTACCGTCAAATCTGTATCAAGTCATCAAGTCCTACCTGTCGAATAGGTTCGTCACAGTCAGAGCACTATATTCTTCAGTAACAAGAGAAGTATTCAGAGGATGCCCACAGGGCTCAATCCTGGATCCACTTCTATGGAACCTGGTTTTAGACGGCATTTTTCACCTGGAACTCGGCGACGTCGTCCCCCTAGCCTATGCGGATGATGTGGTTCTGATGCTGCCTGGGGAGGAGGGGGGGTCTAGGGTGCAACTGGAGAATACTGCCAACAGACCAACAGAAACTCTAGAGGACTGGGCTAAAAACAATAACTTCAAGATCTCACCCTTGAAGACAAGAACTATATTATTAAAAGGAGCCCTAAATACCAGACGACCCCTCAAATCAAGATACAAGGTAACCCAATTAAGCTTACCACCGAATGAAAGCACCTTGGAGTGGTACTAGAGAAGAACCTGAGCTTTTTTTTTTTTTTTTTTATGTAAACCCCAAACACGAGATGTATTAGAACCTATAGTACTTACTACCGTGCTTGGGTTGGAGGTTGAGAAGACGAAAGAAGATATTTGTTGACATTGGACTTGAACTTCTGTAGACTGTAATTTTCAGAAAATACGTATGAAGGAAGGTTGTTCCAGAAAACGGCAGTTGAATGAATAAATGAGGAAGATGAAAAGATGGTTCTGTGGGTTGGAAGTTGGACAGTAAATGGATGTCGGCTGGCGGTGGCACGTGTTCGGACTGCTTTGAAAGAGAGAGCGGGAATTATAGAAGCCAATTCAGAAGAACAGTGCCCATGGAAGTATCTGTAGAAGAGGCATGCAGCAGAAACAGTAGGTCCATGAAGCAGAGAGTGGAGAGACTCTGTTAGAGATGAGTCATTAATTAACCTAACTGCCCTCTTCTGAATGGAATCAAGAAGCCTGAGAGAGGTTTTGGGGCACCATCCCCAGCTGTGGAAACAATATTCCATGGCTGGGCGGATTTGCGATTTATACAGAGTGAGTAGCTGTTTGGAAGAAAAGGAACGCCGAGAGCGAAAGAAAAAACCCAGTTTTTTAGATGCAGAGGAAGCAATATTTGTAATGTGCTTGTGCCAAGAGAGATCAGAAGTCAGGGTAATCCCCCAAAAGAGATATATCATTTTGCGTAGAAATCGGGATGTCACCAAATATAAGCAGAGGAGCAGAAGAATCCTTTTTGCGAGATATAAGACAAGACTGAGTTTTAGAAGGATTGAAATCAACTAAGTTGTCTTTACCCCACCAGAGAATTACCTGAAGATCTGCTTTTAAGGAATTGGCAGAAGATTTTCGAGAACTTGAAGCTGATTGAGCAGGGTAAAGTTTCTCAAAATGGAAAGTAGAATGCAATGTGCTATCATCGGCAAAATTATGGATAGGATTTCCAGTCAATGGAAGAAGGTCATTAATATATAAGAGGAAAAGAGTAGGGGAAAGAACTGAACCTTGGGGGACACCGGCATTAGTGGAGAACTTAGAAGACAGAGAGCCATCTACCATCACCCTCAGTGAGCGATCAGAGAGAAAACTGGATAACCAATTACTAAAAACAGTTGGCAAACCATAAGATGGAAGATTGTTTAGAAGACCTTTATGCCAAACACGATCGAAAGCCTTTGAGATATCAAGAGCAACTACTTTTGTTTCACCGAATCTTTCCATTGAATTATTCCTTAAATGGGAAACATAAGCCAGAATATCACCAGTGGATCGTCACTGACGGAATGCATACTGGCGATCGTTGATCAGACGGAAGGTTTCTAGGTAGTTTAAGAGTTGGCAGTTAATTGATTTCTCCATTACTTTAGAAAGAGTAGAAGTAATTGCAATGGGACGATAATTGGATGGGAGGGATTTGTCACCCTTTTTAGGAACTGGCTGGATATGAGCAAATTTCCAAGCAGAAGAAAAAACACCTTTGGAATAAGAAAATGAAAAAAGGTGGCAAAGAACAGGAGTAAGTTCAGGAGCACAGGTTTTGAGAACAAGTGGAGAAATATCATCAGGACCTGGAACTTTCTTAGCATCAAGATTCATCAAAATCCTTCTGATATCCTTTTGACGGAAGACCACAGGAGGCATTGAATGGAGCGTGTTAGGAATGGTGGGAGGTGTTTTACCAAGGTCATTAATACATGAGCTCGAAGAAAAATGGGATGCTAGCAGGTCAGCTTTATCCTTGGCTGAAGTGACAACAGAACCATCTGGTTTGGACAGAGGTGGGAGCAGAGATGGGCAAAAGTTGCGGCCAATAGCTTTGGCAAGAGACCAGAATGCTCGGCTACCATTAAGGCAAGAAGCAAGTTTTCTACTCTTAGCCTGTTCAAACTCTAGTTTCGACTGATTAATAACTGCTTTACAATTGTTGCGAGCTTTGGTGTAGGCAGAAAATGAAACTGAAGAATTAGAAACAAGCCAATTACGATATGCAACATTCTTCTCTTGGACAGCCTTAGCACATTTATTGGAAAACCAAGGTTTAGATAAAGGAAGAGATTTTAAAGTGGAGTGTGGGATAAAGGATTCCATTCCTGCAAGAATAATTTCACTGACGCCATCTGAGCAAACGTTGACATCAGAAGTTTTGAAACAGTAATCAGACCAAGGAAAAGAAGAAAAGAAGTCTCGCAGGTCATCCCATTTTGCATTCTTGTAATGCCAAACAACACGAGGTTGGGAATAGCCATGAGATAAAGGCTCCATCGGAGAATAGTAGACAATCACCAAGTTGTGATCTGAAGTGCCTAAAGGACCTCTCACTTCGACCGTGTACTTAGAAGGGATGTTTGGGAGAAAAAGATCAAGCGTGTTGGTTATATGATTAGGATTGTCCAGTATTCTTGTAGTTAAATGAACAATCTGTGCAAGGTCATTAGTAATTGCAAAAGCCTCAGCATCCCGACCACCTGGGTCGGTGTGGCTAGAAAACGGAAGCCAGCTGGAGTTATGAACATTAAAATCACCAAGGAAAATTACCTCACTGTTAGGAAACTTGGACTGCAGAAAGTAAAGTTGCAAAGAGAGGAAGTCGAAGAGCTCCAAGTGATTAGTGGAGTTGGGAGAACAGTAGAGACAACAGATGAATTTGACACAATGAGGTAGAGAGATCTTAAGCCAGACCAGATCAAAGAGAGGAGATTCCAATTTGTCAAGTCTCTGACAGGGAATATCAGAACGGACATATGCACAAGTACCACCTTTGAGGCGAAAGGAATCATAGAGCGAATAATTTGGGCATCTGAGATGAGCAGTAGTTGAATCAACTGATAACTGAGATTCTGAAAAAAAAAGTATGTGGGGTTTGTCAGACTGAAAGTGGAAATGGACATCGTTGAGATTAGAATTGAGACCAAGTATATTTGTGAAATTAATTAGGAAGTGCTTGGGAGGTTTAGAGCTTATCGCAGATAAGCTTGCTATATTAGTTTGACAATTCATAGTGTATTCAATCGAAAGAAAAAGTGGGTGGGACATACGGTATGAAGTAATGAAATATTTGGATATGGCGTACACATGGTAAGAATATACCCAGTTCCTTTCCATAACGTGGCCTCGTCAATGCTCCTCAACACTACTCGGACTCCCTCCAGTCACTATCATGGTGTGTCTCTAGTCACCATGTACTTGTGCATGGAGGTTATACCCAGGATTACTAAAGTCCCACCATGGTGAAGGTGTAAGTCCCACCGAGTGGAGGTAGCAAGATTATACACTAGCTCAGTGGTTTTCAACTTCTTTTTAATAACGGCACCCCTAAGTAATTTATTTTATTTTACCGCACCCCTACTTGATTTTCTGCCTGTTTGATCCGATTCTCTCTCTGCATATATATATATATATATATATATATATATATATATATATATATATATATATATATATTATATATATATATATATATATATATATATATATAATATTAAAAAATATATTTATTATAATAATATAATTATAAAAAGTACATTTCATAATACAAATTATATATATACAATATATTGTGTTATTCTTTATATAGAGGTACTAAGTAAACAATTATAGATGACCGCAAAATTAAAAAGATACTGTACACCTTTTTATAATGAAATAAATATATAAATTAAAAAATAATAATAAGTTTAAGTAACTTAAACCCAAATTACGTGGCACACCGGTTGAAAACCCCTGTACTAGCTGATCCAGAAGCTTCTCAGAGAGTTACCAATAGGTTCGGTCTGGTATACTAACTAGCGGCCGGCCTGAGAACACCGTTTTAGAGCATAGTAGGTTTGACTGGATTAGCAGGCCAAGATCTAGAGCTTGTTACACAGCAGCCAGGGTTTGCATTGATGCTACAGCACAATAAAGAAGTAGTACACTATTATATACCTAACAGTAAGCTGTACCCTCGAAATGTAAGGAATATTGGATCTCGCTACGATGTTCATCATAACCTCAAAAGTCATCAATCACACTGCATGATGGAAGAGATAGGGAAGGGTTGACCGGAACTTAGCTCTAGAGACTAAAATGGGTTCCACCACTTCAAGCCTCCAATAAGCAAAGTGGTGGTATTGCACCGGTTGATGAGAGTCATCTATCACCTAGTACTGTCTGGTAACATAGAGGGGCAGAATTCCTCCATGTGGTGTGAGTGCCACACCTCGACCCCTGCTTACATTGGTTCACACCTGGGTGGTCACCCACCATGTACTTGTGCATGGTGGTTATACCCAGGATTACTAAAGTCCCACCATCGTGAAGGTGTAAGCAGAGGATTTGGCTGTCATAGACAGTCCGGACTTCGCTGAAATTGGGTCCACTTGACTTGAGTGTCACCCGAATATCAGTTCCATCAGCGTTTTAGACTCTCAGGTAGCAAGTACAGCTTTATACCACATATAGTGCACTTACGAAAGGAAATTAGAGGATACACCGCGCTTTTTGCGCGAATCACACGCAAGGAATGGGGTTTGAGGAGAAAAACTCTCAGCCTCTACTATAAAGCTATTTTCCTACCAGCAATTACATATGCTGCTGGAATATGGTATTGCAAGGCTACCACTGCAGTGAACCGGAAAAAATTGGAGACTACGAAGCGACGCATACTCATAACCATCTCGAGAGCATGTAACACCGTAAGTACCCACGCAGTCCAGGTCCTAATGGGATCCCTCCCTCTGGACCTGGAGATTGTTAAGCATGGGCTACTCTATCAACTGACCAAAGGCAGAACGGCAACATGCCTCGACTATACCATAGATTTGTCAAATGATCCCAAAGTAGAAATGAACCGTCTCTCCGCTTACCTCCAACAAACTTGGCATGCCCGCTGGGAGACCTCCAGCAAAGGTGCAATAACTTGAAAATTTCTACCCAATATACGGCTGGTATAACCGGATTATCCACCGTGGTTCTCACCAGGACTCTACTCCACCTACCTGCTGACGAGAAGGACCATTACAGACAAACTACAAGGATTTGGACTGAATTATACGCTGTTTTGCCTCTGTGGTGAACGTAAAACGTGGGAGCACCTAATGTACAGTTGTCCACTATATAAAGACCTCTATTGCAAGTTCATCACTAGAACACAGCTTAACCTCCGTTATCAAGAAGACCTCGCCATAACTGAAGTTAACACATACAAGGTATTCGCGCAGCTGGCCCAGGACCTCTTCACAAGAAGATTGACGCTCCCACAGCCTCAACCACTGCAGTAAACAACCATGCCGTGCAGACCAGCAGAAAGTCTACACAACCACTTAAACCCACCCAGATGATGAACTGACACCAGGGTGAAACAACCAAGGACTCACAACTGAGTCTACCTGAAGTGACAATCTCTATGATAACCCACAGATGTTTCCACCTGACGTGACAATCTCATTCAACACATGAACATGACATGAATAAGGTAACTGGACCTGAACTGGAAGTGACCAACTAAAAAAAAAAAAAAAGAAATCACACTGTGACAACCCGATTAGACAACCTCATCCAGCACAGGCATTTGACAACCTGATCAAGAAAACAAGGCTTACCAAGCAAGGGCTCAGAGAAATGACTGCAGCACATTGCTGCCACCTAGCCATATGGCGATCTGGGCTGGTAACCTTGACCAGCCTGCTTTCACTCCTATTCCTTGGCAGGGGAAATATGGCTCGCTGTCTTCTCCTGCTCCTGCCATTCCCTCTTTACCTCTGGTGGGGCATGGGCATGCCCGACTGACTGCAGGGGCTATTGACAGAGTACTGTCCCTCGATACAGCAAACACTCACCGAGATGGGAGAAATTCCTTGTGCCGTTTGACCCTCAACACACTTTGTACTTTGTAGGTGTGCACATAGCATAGCACTATGCTATGCTATGTAGGTGTGCAAGTTCACTGGGAAGGCCAGAGATTTAAAAGTGTATGGATTTTGTATAAGTGTAATGTTGTATCGTTGTTCATTCGCCATTTAGCCGCTGGGCCCCTACTGAGGCCCAACGTTGCCCACACTTGGCCCGGTGGAGGCAGACCAGGTTCACAGTAGTATGAAGCTTTACTCTGGTAGGCCCTGCCACCTAGTTTCCTGAGATTTCAGCGGCTAGGGCCTATGTAAAAAAAAAAAATAATAAATAAATAAATAAATAAAAATAATGCAACACTTTCGGGGTAAGACGCTAAAGAGATTAGTAGAGGCCAAAAGGGCATACATGACTTGATTTGAACAATTAAAATTTTGGTAGTGTGGGGCATACGCTATGATGTTTATTCAGAGTGGGGAGGTGACTGAAGACTGGGGGGAAAAGTCAGAAATATCGGGTCAATAGGGTAGATGACCCCAGAGAAGGTCAGTGGGGCATGCCTATGCCCCATCAGGAGGAAAAGAGAGGTGGGCGAGGGGGAGTGGAAACAGCAAAGCCGTCCCCTCTCTCCCCCGCCCAGGAAGAGGAGTAGAAGCCCTGTGCAAGTGAGCACAGGTGTAGGATCGCCTTATGGCGTCGGCAACAAAGCTGCGTGTACTCACAGTAGTTGAAGTGTCCAAGCCACCTGTCTAGTAGTTAGCATATCCATTTTTGTGCAGGCAATGCACGAACGGGTATTCTCACACGCCATATCAGTCATATTTCCGCATCTCTATCAGGTAGGTCGTAGTACTAAGAGTCCGCCAGGTCCCTCCTTATTGAAGTTGCTGATATTCAGCAGTTGTGTTTTGCGCTGGAGGTGTAAGCAGCTCTTGCGCGAGTTTCTACTTATTATTGTGGTTCCCTGTGAACAGCAATTTGTGTTCTGCACCGAGTAAACAACTCCTGCTCGAATTTGGTTAGTGCTTTGTACTCTTCGCATGAATCTAGTAGGTGCGACTCGAGATGTCTTGGGAAGTACGTGGTTGCTGTCATAAATCTGCAGCATGGGTCTTCATAGTTTCTACATTCATACATTATGTGTGTCCAGGTTTCTGACTCCCCACAGGAGCAATGTGGGTCCTCTAGGATTCTGAAAGATGCTAATTTCGCGTTGAACGCTCCGTGGCCTGTCATCAAATCGGTTGTGAAGAGGCCGGGTTGAAACCAGGGTTGGGGCTTGGGGTACACCCTGTCTGTGGTGGGCAGAAATTTCTTTGTAATTTCGCCTTTGGTTGTGGCAGTCCATCGATCCTGCCATACCTGCTATAAGTGCCTTTGTAGTCTGATTTTTTCTTCTTTCTGATTCGCAGCTGTGTTTACTGTAAAGCGAAGGAAGGTGCAGGGTTGTCCTTTTGCAATGCTGTGAGTGATGCCGCAGCGAATAACCTCTAAGTTCAGGGGGAGGGCCCCTGTTAATACCTGTAGGGCGGGAGTGCTGGTGGTACAGCAGGCACGGGTAATGGTTAGCAGTATTGTCCGTTGAGTGGCGTCCAGTGTCCGTCGATTTACGGCGGTTACGGCTTTTTGAAACCAAGCTGGAGAGGCGTAGGTTATTGCTGGTAGGAAGATTGTTTTATAATACAGTGACAGGGTGCGTTTGTTGAGCCCCCAATCACGTCTTGTGATTCTGGCCACTAATGCAGAGTATTTTTTAATCTTTGCTCTGATGTATGTCAGGTGGTACTTGAATGATAGTTTAGAGTCAAGTATAAGGCCGAGGTGTTTTAGTTGGTCCACTAGTTTGATAGTCTTATTTCCACTTTGATTTGCGGTGGCCTGCGTAGGTCTAGTGTTCCTTTGAGCAAAATCGAGGAAGTTTTGGTCGGTGATATCTTCAGTAGATGAGTCTGTGTCCACTCCTGAAGTATCCTCAGAGTCTGGTTCGCCTTGTCCTCCAGTTGGGCCCTGCTGTCTGCAGCGACCATTAAGATTAAGTCTTCCGCGAAAGCCTGGGAGTGGACTTCACCCAGGTCCATGGCCAGGAACTCATCAAGGACCCTGTTCCACAGGAGCGGGCCAAGAACAGAGCCAAGGGGGCAGCCTATGTGGACCAGTCGATCTAGTTTCCCATAAGATGCGATGACGCTCATTGTCCTCTGTGAAAGATATGATTTGATAGTCTGGTAGAGGTTTTCTGGCATGTGGGCCGGCCGCAGTCTCGCCAGGACGCTCAGCCACCAAATGGTGTCGAACGCCCCAACAAAATCAATTGATATGACAAGAAAGAATTTGCTGCCGCATGAGGTTGCAGAGTTTAACAGATTTCTTAGAGCTACCACAGTAGATGATTGTGGTTTAGAGCCAAATTGGGTTGCCATGTCAAGTCCAGCTGTTTGGTAGTGTTGGCTAATTCTTGTGTATAGCAGTCTCTCAAACAGTTTACTTATAACTGGTAGCAGCGCGATCTGTCGATAAGATTTCGGCGAGTCAGGTGGCTTCGCCGGATTTTTTAAAGACGAGTTTTACATTCGCTTGCTTCCATTGTCTTGGGAAGGTGCCAGATTGAAGGCATCGGCTATACAGATTGAGTAGTAGTTCCGGTGCGATTTCCGTTACTTTTTTAATAATTTCCGGCTCCAGTAAGTCTGGGCCAGGACATTTATTGTTTTGTATGAGGGTTGAAACCTGTCGGAGTTCCTCCAAGGCAGTGTTTCCCAACCTTTTTTTTACCATGCCCCACCTAAGTCTTTCTAAAATTCTGATGCCCCCCCCCCTATGTAATGTTGGGAAACACCGATATACATATTTTTTATATTCAAAAATTGGATTATTCCCTAAATGAAGCCTAATTACAACTTGTTCAGGACACAAGACTTAGGTTTTAGGAAGAAATCATTAGGAAATTATTAAGAAAAAAATAGTAAGTAAATTTTCAAAACATATAATAGACAACTAAAATTCAAGTACAAAATAATTTATATGAAAGATTTTTCTATAATATTTTAATTTTTAGTAATTATTATTTAATTGTTTAATAATTTCAACATTCCATGTGAAGTCACTTCTAGATGAGTGCACTAAATTTAGTGTTTATTTGTTGTTTGTTATTTGGTTTTTAGGAGCATTAGCAACTAAGGCCATATTGTTCCGGGATATGCGGGGGTCATTCCCTGACATTTCCGCATTCGGTGGTGACGGGCTCGAACCCCGGTATAATCAAGAAGCGTGTGCTACGCACTACTGCTCCTTTCCACCTGGCTACGGAGGCGCCCCTAAATTTAGTGAGACCCTTGTGCTTGATGCAGAGAGATTTTATATTGGGCTCCAATTTAGTCAGCTTCAGTCTCAAATCTCCCAGTTTTGTGATATCCAGTCGATTTCTTTTCTTTAGTAACAAATCATTTATGGCATTAAATCCACATTCAGCTAAATATGAAGATGGAAACGGTAATAATAGCTCTCTTGCAAAGTTGGTTGAATTTGGGTATTTAATTTCTGTTTCATCACAAAGCCATGCCATCGCTCCTTTTATATTGAATAAAGTTTTAACTGACTCATCATTTTGCATTTCTGACAGTTCTTCTTGGTACTGCATTGATACATCAAACAAATCTATTAACATTGGTTGCATCATCCAGGTTGGAAAATCAATTTGTTTTAAATCAGAAAACTTTCTTTTAAATCAGTGGACAGAATTTTCAGATGATCGACAATAACAAGTACAGCAGTATCAGTAACAAAAATTTTAACAAAAATTTTGTAACAAAATTTTTGTTACAAATATATTTTTGACATAATTCAATGAATGTAATGAAACCAAATATCTTCGCTTTTGCATTGACGAGAGTTTTATTTGTTCCTTGAAGTTGTTTATTTAATATATTTAGTTTTTCAAAGATATCGGCTAAATAACTCACAAATTCTTTACCATCGACCATTAACAGATGCTTCATTTCAGGTTTGTCACTTAAAAAGTCACTAATAGTATCAAATAGTTCCATAAATCTTTTCAAGCAGTTCCCTTTCAGTGTGAAGTAAAAGTCTCACATGGTCTGCATTTTGTTCTTCACAAAAAAGCTTGAAGAGACGCTCACATTTGGCATTAGCTTTAATAGCATTGACACACTTTATAACTGATTTAATACTTCATTAAGAACAGGCGAAATATTTTTAGCTACCAAGTTTTCCCTATGAATAACACAATGCACATGAAGCATTTCTGGATTCTCATCTTTCATCAATTTTAAGCAGCCATTTTTCTTGCCCATCATATTAGGAGCACCATCTGCAGCACAAGATGTTATATTTTTCATTGGTATATTATTGTCATCCAAGTAATTTTTTAGCTTATTATATATACCTTTGGAGGTAGTGGTGCTCTCTAATGATTTACAGAATAACATTTCTTCAGCAAAATTACCTTTATCAATATATCTTACATAAGTTATCAGTACGGCTTCACTGTCTCTCAAAGTTGATTCATCCATTTGCACTGAGAATTTTCTTGTTTTCAGCTTTCCAACAAGTTGTATTTCAATATCTTCACTCATTTCATCTATTCTTCTGCTAACAGTATTGTTATTGAGTGGCATAGCTTTCACGTCTTTGTCATCTTTTTCCAGAACTGTTTAAGAAATGCTGATATTGATGGTTTGATTAAATTCTCTCCTATAGTACGATTTTTCCCAGATTTAGCAATGAGTAAAGAAATTTCATAACTAGCTTCAAGAGTACGATTGATAGTTGCAGTATGAGCAATAAACAGAGACTTTCATGTTGCTCTTTTTTCATAATTCTTCTTTAAAGTTTGAAAGTAATTTAAATCTGAATTTACAAGGGCATTATGTTTCGCCTTGAAATGCGCCTCAAGACGACCTCGCTTCATTGATTCGTTGGTCAAGCATTGTTGGCATAAAAGACAAAAAGGTGACCTTTGATCGTGGATAGCGGGTATGAAACCAAATTTTAAGTATTCCTCTGAATACTGACGAACTTTTTTTTTACTTGCACTACTCATTTTACTGTGCAACTGAAAGAAATAAATATAAGATAAATCAAAAACTAAAAATAAACTATGCATTAAAGTTAATTTAATTTAATTTTAATATATCAAAATTAATTATTAGTACGCTTTTTGAATGAATAAATCACACGAATTACTGAATTCGGGCTATTAAATCTGTGGTCTCTGTGAACAAGCAGATAAGTCTAATTTGTCAAAAATGAGATAAGTGCACTATAATAAAGTATTTATTATTTACTATTATGTGACACGCAGCTATCTTCGTTATTTTAGTTTTAGCGTGAGTAATAAATATTTGTATATTCGAATATATGCGTGTTTATATGAGAGTGTGAAGTTTATTTTTCCTCTCCTGCAAATTCGAGTTTTTGGACTTATTTGCTTATTTACTGAGACCACAGAAATACATATATGACAAATACATACCATTGTATATCACGGTTCTTCATTAATAATAATTCTGTGCGTGGACAAAGTAATTTTTATTTTAATCTGAGATCGTCAAACCTATCCAAATGTACAGTCACGATGCCCAAACGAGCGTTTGTATGAAAGGAATTACCTATTTCATATAACATGCTGAGTTTGCGGTAGGCTACAGTAGACAACCACTTTGCTTGCACATTGCATATGCCATAAGCAATCGTCCAATACAGTATGTACTATTCCTTCACTAGGCATAGTAAGCAATACTCTCCGAGCAAACTGTAGTTGATATTACTCCAAACTTTCAAGTGCAGCTCTATAGAAAGTACAACATTTAACGAATGCTTATTTAAAATTGAGATACCAACAATTCTTCTTTTGTACAAGTTAAATCATAGTAGGCGGTTGTTTTAAACTCTAGACGAGCAATTTTTGAATTGCCCCCCTGAACAATCAAATTGCCCCCATGTGGGGCGTGGGACCCACGTTGGGAAACACTGCTCCAAGGTAAATGGTGGTTCACGTCGGTTTGTAGTATATTCATTGTTCTCAACACAGATTTGCAGTTGTTCTGGCTGGTAAGGTCGGGATGCCTGGTTCCGGGAAAGTAGTGTCCAGTACATTGTTTATTCATTGGTGCCATGTGGTAGTCGGGGTGCTCTGCGGTGTTCTTGTTGTCATGATGACTTCCCCTCTGGGGAGCTTGTTTGTCGCTATCTTGTACACCACTCCCCAGGGTTGAGCGTTTCCGGTTGTGCCTACAAATGTCTCCCTGGCCTTACACTTGCTTTTGGTTATTTCTTGCGTCTTTATAGCTTTCTCTCAAAACTGCAAAATCTGCGGCCGACCATGAGCGCCTCGCTCTCTGAAACTGTTTTCTTTTTCTAATCACCTCGCTTGGTTTGGGGTTTTTTTTTTTTTTTTTTTTAGGAGCATTAGCAACTAAGGCCATATTGCTCCGGGATATGCGGTGGTCATTCCCTGACCTCCGTATTTGGTGGTGACGGGCTTGAACCCCGGTCTAATCAAGAAGCGTGTGCTACGCACTGCTGCTCCTTCCCACCTGGCTACGGAGGCGCCTAATCACCTCGCGCCTTAGCTTTTGGATATTTGGGGTCCACCAAGGAACCGCACCCGGTGTTGGATTTTTTCGTTTCATTGCAGCTTAGCTAATGCTGGTTAAGATCTTGGTGACTCCCATTTGGGTGTCGTTCGGGTGGGTCAGATTGCGGGTTCATATTGGCGAAGTGCTGGGCCGCAGCATCCCGAAGAGATCCCAGTTGACTTTTCAAACCGCGAAACGGTTTAGCATCTGCTTGGGTACTGATGTCCTGTCTAGTGATCGTCGTATTTCATAGGTTATCACTCTGTGGTCGGACGTTGTCCAAGAGTCCCCAGGTATATCAGTGGGGCATGCCCATTCCCCACTGATATAGTGTGTTTAGGGTCAAACGGCACCAGGGGTTCCCCCCATCTCCGCATAGTTTACATTGTGGGTGAACCAGTTGACTGGAAAAGCCAGAGATTTAAAAGTGTATGGATATTGTAGATGTGTAGTGTTGTGTACGGTTGTTCTTCTGGTCTTTTAGCCGCCAGACCCCTACTGAGGTCCGACGTTGCTCCACTTTCGCCCCATGGAGGCAGACTAAGTACCCACTAGTATATAGTTCACTCTGGCAGGTCCTGTCACCTAATTTTCTGAGATTTCAATGGCTAGGCCCTTAAAAAAAAAAAAAAAAAAAAATTGATCGCGTACGCGTCGCGGGAAGCGCTAGGGAGAAGTCCGAAATGTTCGGCGCAATTAATTTAGATTGGTGACTTTAGTTTGTGTTGGGCGTGTTCACGTTGCTGTCAGATAGAGTGGGAAGAAGGCTGAAGACTGCGGGGAGATAGATAGAAATATGGAGCGGAAAGGGAACGCAACTCCAGTTTACAGTGGGGCATGCCCATGCCCCACCAGAGGGAAAAAAGGGGTGGCAGAAGGGGGAGAAGATAGCAAAACCATCCACTCCTCCCCCGCCGGGAGAGGGGAAAAATAGGCCAGACAAGTGGACTGGCCCAGATCGCCAATAGGGCGTGGATGCAAGAGGCTGCAGGCCAGATGCCGAGGCAACAGGGTTGTGCCATCCGGGAACCCAGCGAGGGTGTTTCCATCCAAGGTTTTGGTCTAGGTTTGGTAGTGATTTATTTAAGTTCTGGTTAAGTATTTCCACATGGGACACAAGTCCCGTCCGTTGGTCGTTGTTCAGTGAGTTTGTCCTCGTCGGTGGTGACTCCGTCCATAGATCGGCAAGTAGGAAATCCGGACAGTCAGCCAGGATTTGGGTGGCGGTCCATGCAGGTGATGTCATTCGTTGGTTCAGTTCTCTCATGGGATCAATGTCCTGTCCATGGATCAAAATTCAGTTTCAGTATGTATGTATGCTGTTTTATTCTGGTTGTTCTGGATTTGGTGGCATAGGTAGAGTCTGTCGTCTTGCAAATAAGCACTGTGCCATTGATATACCTGGGGTCGCCTTCCCTATTGACCCCATATTTCTGTCTTTCCCCCCCCCAACCTTCCGCTTCTCCTCACTACTCTACCTATATCGCCAGCGAAAAGCGAATGGCCCACACAACGAAAAATTTTAAATGCCAAACTCGACACACTTGCAATCTCTTTCGGCCTAACTAGATTCTAGCATTTATTCCCCCCTCCCTTTTTTTTATATAGGTCCTAGCCACTGAAATCTCAGGAAATTAGGTGGCAGGACCTGCCAGAGTACTTATCTAAAAATACTGGTGTACCTAGTCTGCCTCGACGGGGCCAAGTGTGGGCATCGTTGGGCCTCACTAGGGGTCCAGCGGCTAAACGGCCAGATGAACAACAGAACACAACACTACACATGTACAATATCCATACACTTTTAAATCTGTTTGCAGGGAATCAATTGCCTGAATTTTTTCAAATTCAGGCAATTGACTCCCTGCAAACGTGGGCAAAACAGAACCACTTAATGATATCACCAACCAAGACATCCTCAATACTCCTCAAGGGCTCTCTCGACACCAGAAGGTCACCACAAATCAGTAGTGTGTTCCTTTTTATTGTTTCTAGTATTTTCCCATTTGTTGCTGTTTGGTCTTCTTCATCCATACGGGTGAGCCATAGATAATTCCCGGTATAAATAAGGCTTTATAATATAAGGAAAGGTTCCTCTTGTTTTTCCCCAGTCCTTTCGCGTTATTCTTAGTATGAGTCCTGTGTATTTGCGTATTTTCTTCCTGAGGTAATTTAGATGGGGTTTAAATGAGAGATTGCTATCTATAATTATCCCTAGGTACTTTATCTGGTTGGTTAGTCTGACAGTGGTACCTTTTATTTTGATTTGTGGCGGCCTGTTTCATTTAAGCTTTCCTCTAAGAAGGACGAAGCTGGTATTTTCCGGTGCTATATTTAGATTGTTTATTTTGGCCCACTCCTGTAGGGTTCACAGTGCTTTGTTTGTTTGCTTTTCCAGGTTTGCTCTTGAGTCCGCTGCTTTGGATAAGATAAAATCATCAGCAAAGGCCTGTGCCTCCACGTCGCCCAGGTCCTTGCAGAGAAAGTCATATAGAACAATGTTCCACAAGTGCGAGTAAGTAAGTAACAAGTAAGGGAAGAGTAAGTAACAAGTTGATTTTGGGATTAGGACTAGTCCTCGATGAGGGTACCAGAATGTTGGAGAAAACAACAGCAAGGAGAAGTTTTCCCGGCCGGGATCAAGACCCCCTCAAAAAAAGAGACCCTGGAATGACTCCTAATAATGATTTAAACACTTGAGAAGTGTGAAATGCACTTACACAAAAATGTTATTCTTATTATAACTAATAAATAATAATAACAATAACATAATTGTCAATAATTTTGTCACAATAGCTCTTTCTATTCCTTTCACTGCCATTTTCGGTCCACTCTACCGACTTCCTGTGAGGTATGAGCCTTTAGGTGCCACCCAGGCTGTCTAATCTTAGTTACGCCACTGAATACCAGTGAAGACAAAAAAAAAAAAAAAAAAAAAAAAATCAGCCAAATTTTGGAAAAGAAGACTGAAGTGCCCAAAAACGTTTCTCGCTGCAGAAAATATTCTGTTTATACTTCAACACGATCACTATGTAAGAAAAATTTACATTTAATCATTTCGACAATGAATACAATCATTAACCACACATAGCAGTCACGCGAACTTGAACCACGTGGGCCCACTCAAGCTCATGTCTTGTGCTCTCGAACTTGCCCACTCAGCTAAGCGCTGCGAATGATCTCTTTTTGGATTATCACCGTGAGCAGTAATCCAAAAAGAGAGGCATAGCCCGATGATTCTTCTAGGGCGTATTGGTTGCAAACATATTCTTTTCATTTGACATCGTCTGCGGAAGTAAACAAAACGGGATGTGATTAAGCGAAAACAATAGAGACATCAGCGAACAGTAAAAGGGAGGGAGAGTCCTTGAGAAACGCTTTCATTATTGATATGTATGAAGAGGTAAGCATTATCTGTGAATATCAATTTTTTTGTTTATTATTCGCTTTAGAAACTTGTGTAAAGGACCTAAGATGTAATAGAAGTCTTTTAGCAAAACCAGTACGAAGCTTATACATATATAGTCAGAGGCTGCGATTTTGTTAGAGAGGGTGATGATGTAGATTGTTTTTGTGTCGTCAGAATGTTAGGTTGTCACAATATTGAATGGAAAGCCATTTATTGGACAGTTGTTGTGACAGGATTTTGTTGTTGTTGTTATTTGGTTTTTAGGAGCATTAGCAACTAAGGCCATATTGCTCCGGGAATATGCGGTGGTCATTCCCTGACCTTTCCGCATCCTCCGTATTTAGTGGTGACGGGCTCGAACCCCGGTCTAATCAAGAAGCGTGTGCTACGGACTGCTGCTCTACCCACCTTGGCTACGGAGGCGCCTACAAGATTTTGTAGATAGTGTTTACAAGTAATTTTAAAAGGGGATAGCAGATTGCGACGGGTTGAAAATCTTTGTTCGATTGTTAATTTTTTATTTTGACAATTTAGTATTAAAATATTAGTATTAATATTGGTATTAAAATTTTAATATTAAACAAATTAAAATTAATAATAAAATGAAAATTCAAACATTTTTAAAATTAATAATTATATTAATATTAAAGTTGGACATACTGTGTACCCAATTTTTGTACTTTGTATTAAAATAGCCAGTTACGTCATGCTAGAAGTATTAATGGATCTACTCAACGAGATGTCTGCAAGTTTATCCGTCATACTGGCACTGTACAATAGAATAAAACCAGAAAAGATGGCCTTGTTGCGCTGGCTACTGACTGATACTCTCTGCTTGAAGTAGTTTATCTCAATTCACGAATTGAATATAGTCTGGACCAATTGCAGCACTGACTTTGAGGGAATTAATGTTGTGAAAATGATTATCGATGATTCATATGGAAATATGCAAATTAATCACTGGAGATCAGATTTCTTGGTCAAATCTTGACATATAAACCTACAGTTGTGGGGGTGGGTTTCGTTATCTTTATTATTCTGAAAATCCTATTCCTCAAAGAGGCCTACAATTATATTATATTATGTTATATTTTTTTTATATCCCCTTATTTTAACCCCTCCCACTTTTACACCTGACTTGATTGATTTCAGAAAATTCCCAGACTCACGGGGACCCCTAATATATTAAGGTATTCTTCCACTGGACTGGCTGAGTTTAGAAATGACAGACACACACACAAGAATGTAGAATATACAAATTTGTTTTTTATTGTCATATTATATATAAGAAAATTACAATAACCTTTAACAGAATACAGTATTTAGTTTGACACTTGTTATTTTACTAATTTTTAAATGTGTATATATCTTGTAATTTACAGTCAACCTTGTTATCAAAAGAACTACTAAATCCTAATACTTATATATATCTACATATATATCACTGTGTCTCTTCATGTTGCTCTACAAAGATTTCAGTAGGTCCGGGCATTTATTACCCCTCACAATGCACAATCTGTCTCTTTGCTCCTTAACAGTCCATGTAAGTCAATAAACCACCATCAGCCAATGAACAGACAAAATATAATTTCATAAGTGCTCGTTTCCCAACTTATTAGGAAATACATGTATATTCATTCCAGAATCCTTACTTGCAAACATGTCAACAGTCAACAATATCCAACCAATTTACTTAGTTACCTTTCCGTTCAATTAATCCACTATTTCACAATTAGGGCTAGATGCTCATTTAATTGTTTACCTGTTTAATCATTTTTAGTTTTCTCCAAATAAGTCATACTCACAGCAATTTAACATTCACAATAATTCAAGGACAAAATTTTTACTTCCTACTACAGATTAATTTACTCTTAAATTGCATTACTCTGATCTCTATACTAAATTAAATTATCACTCCTTAAGTATTACACTCGTTCAAATATATATGTATATATATTTAGTACTTTGACATTCTCTCTTAAACTTATAGCGTCCTCCTAGAGTCCTTTTCATTATTAAATTAGTTCCCCTTTTTTTTACAAATTATATTCTCAGTACTTATTCTAACACTTACGCAATGGTCTGGTATTCCTCCCTGCTCGGTCTCTCTTCCTATCTGTTCGGGGTGAGGACTGGAAAGCGAAAGGTTGCTCATCCGGGGAACACAGTAATCTATCCTGGGTTTCTCTACCGGGTACTGCACGGCTGAAGATAATACCGGATCTTATCTCCTTTCTTCCTCCATCTGCGTTGCGTCCGAGGACTGGGATACCTTCCGGGTCGACTAGTCACTCAACTGCTCAATCGAGAAATTTGCCTCTAGGGTGTTTCACCATTCTTCCTCCATTGACTGCATTAACTTCTTCAAGGGAACGATACTTCCGACTCTAGACTTTCACAAAAAAAAATTCTTATAATCAATTCTCCCACTACAGCTTCCATCTCCCCAGGACTGCTTCCACCACAAAAACTCCTCTCCGAATGATCAGTATCAATTTTTTTTTTCCCTTCTCTCCTTTCTCTCAAATTTCCCACCGCTTTCTTCCTGGCCAATCGTTGACTTCCCTATCCTTTCCTTCGTGATCCTATTCGTCTCCCTTCATTTCCGTGGGCGTGCTTTCTTTTTCCTAGTGTGACCGAACTTCCGATAATCTGGAAAATACTGGTAATTTCTCGAAATTAAACGTAAGTTCCGGTCAGCTAAGAGAGTTTCAGGCTTTCTTTGTGACCTCACCCCCATATCCATTTCTAGTCGCCCACACCTGCTAGAGGTCGAACCGTGAAATCTATAATAGGGCCACTTCCGCACTCAGTGCCCTTTCTATAGAGTATATGCTCCTGTCTTAAGTGGGATTTGTTTCGGTCCATTATGATTGCTTTTACTGACTCGCTTAAGGAATTTTTCCATACAACCGAGATTTAACTAACTGGGTGTGTTTGGACTAACCTTCGAATTTCAGTGTTTCTTAACAAATGATACTTGTCTGAAACTAACTATATACGCCACAATTAATTCTTCCAATATTTAACAAACTTTATTAAATTATTGTAAGGCTGGGACCTTACATTGCATTCCTCTCCCCCTAAAATTTATATCCCATATATATAAATTTTATACATGTCCTCAGGCGGATGTGCCTTCTTCCAGGGCCTACTTATTAATTACAATCTATCTCCCCTTCTAAATTTTCTATATACAATTATATACATGTACATTAATTAATTGCATAAATTTTTTTTTTTTTTTTTTTTTTTTTTTCCACTAAACTATTCCCATCCTATGTTTTCATTAAATACTGCTCCTAAATACATTTGTTGTAGCCTGTTTGTCTCTTTCAACTTGAGGGCCCTTTCCCCATAGGAAGTTTCAGCTCTGTGGTTCCATGGCCATTCGATTCTTTTCGGCTCTGTTGATTCATCTACCAAGTTGTCATTCTTTTCACCTCCACTTTCTTCCACTTTATTTAACAGTTCGCTGTCTTCACGTTTCTCTTCCCTTCGAGACGTTTTCTTTCCAGATTTTCTATTGACCCTTTCTCTCATTTCCAAAACTCCCACGTGTAGCATCCTTCCACTTTCTCGACACTTTCTCTCATTATTCTTATTAGTTTTGTTGTTCTTCTTCAATTCCCTTAATTCTTCTTGTGCCACCAGAACTTTATTAACAGTGTTTGCCTTACACCCTTCTAATTGTTTCACACTCGTTCCCTTTGAAGATTCCCCTCTCTCTGGCTCATACTGGGCTCTGCCGCCAGCATTTTGCCTTCTGCCTACTTTATTACTCACAGGGGTATCATTATCGAAGTTAATGCAGCCACTCCCCACATCTATCTTGGCTCTTAACTTCTTTAGTAGGTCCGTGCCTAGTATTGCGTCATGTCGACGACTATTCACCCTATTTGCCACTAAATATGAATGGGGTATCATGATTTCACATCCCTGTATTCTTATCTTGTCTTTGACTATATAGTTGGTGTGAATTTCTTCAGCACCTACCCCTTTCACAAGAAATTCGCGGCAACATCTCACATCTCCGTTATTTGACCCTTTGCAGTATCTGATGAGGTAATCCCACATTAATATTGACCTCGAGGCTCCTGTGTCTACAAGAAATTTACCTGGTACCCCTCCTAAGCTTCCCTTTACATATAACAGGTCGTTCCCCCTTCCGTTATCACTTACAGCGCCTAAAGATATGTTTTTTCTTTTGGCTGTGTTTATGTGTAATGCTTGTTCACTCCTCCCAGGGTTTTGCTCCTGGCTGTAGTTACTACCTCCGCGGTATCCCCTTTGGCTATTCCTGTGTGGACAATATCTAGCGAGATGTTCCTTGCCCCCACATATGTAACACCTCTTCTGTCCATTTCGCCTATCTTCTCTGACTTCCCCTTTCCACCCCTCTGTGTTGTACTTGCCTCTTGTGCTCTGCCCTGTTTGTGGTCTTTCGCCCCCCTGCCTATTATTTTCATCTAGTGCATTCTTTTTTGTGTTTAATTGCTCTAATAATTTATTTAATTTTATTTCCATTCCCGCTATCTGTTTTTCTAGCCCTTCTAACTTAATTTCGCCTTCCCTTTCTTTATTACCTTTCGGTTTTGTCCCTTCTCCTGTGGCTAATACATTTATGTCCCCTCTTATTGCCCCCCGACCTTGGAGATCTAGCTTTTCCTCATCAGTGGCTAGTTTCATGGCCTCGGCTAATGAATTGGGTTTTCTCCTTAGAATCTCTCGCTTATATTTATCCCTGACCCCCATCAAAAATTGTCCCATCAGGATTTTGTCAAAGGCGCTATTTTCTTTTTCCGATACTTCTGTTGTTAATTTTACTGTTAAAAATCTTTTGTAATAGTCCTCAATGCTTTCGCGATTATTTTGACTACAATTATTTAATATCCCGATTCCTTCAAGGAACGTGATCTTTGGGGAAAATAACTTCCTTAATATCTTTTCAAATTTGTCTAATGTTTCTATTTCCATCCCTTGGGTCTCCTCTAAATACCTAGTCTGGGCCCTGCCTTCCAGTTTGAATTCCGCCATCATGACTATTTCTAGTTCCGTTAATTCTTCCTTTTCCTTAATCATTTTTAGTTTTCTCAGAAAATGTTCCACATTTTCTGATGGTTCCCCTTTAAATACTTTTAAAAATTTGCTTAACTTAATTGGGCCCCTATTATCATTCCCTATACTAACAATTGTTTCTCCTGATGTCTCCTGCCCGTTGATATTTTCCTCCCTTTCTCTATCCCTACTGCTGTTCGCTCTCCTTGTAGCCATGACTTATCTTTCGAGGTGGGGTTTATTCTAATTAACTAGCTATTTTCTATCAATACCTTTCTTATTCTATAACTTATTTCATCTAATTCTAAAACACATGAAATTCTAATTCAGTACCCACTTTAACCTTTAACTACTTACGTTTTTTCACTTTTCACTTTCTGGCTCGCCAGCTGAATTTTTTTCTATCAGTTTCAGCAACTGGATTACATATATATATACATATATATATATATTTTTTTTTTTTTTTGTCGTTCTGAACTCAGCCTTCCGTCGTGAAGAATTATCCTGGCTCTGGCTCGCCAATTGTGGGGGTGGGTTTCGTTATCTTTATTATTCTGAAAATCCTATTCCTCAAAGAGGCCTACAATTATATTATATTATGTTATATTTTTTTTATATCCCCTTATTTTAACCCCTCCCACTTTTACACCTGACTTGATTGATTTCAGAAAATTCCCAGACTCACGGGGACCCCTAATATATTAAGGTATTCTTCCACTGGACTGGCTGAGTTTAGAAATGACAGACACACACACAAGAATGTAGAATATACAAATTTGTTTTTTATTGTCATATTATATATAAGAAAATTACAATAACCTTTAACAGAATACAGTATTTAGTTTGACACTTGTTATTTTACTAATTTTTAAATGTGTATATATCTTGTAATTTACAGTCAACCTTGTTATCAAAAGAACTACTAAATCCTAATACTTATATATATCTACATATATATCACTGTGTCTCTTCATGTTGCTCTACAAAGATTTCAGTAGGTCCGGGCATTTATTACCCCTCACAATGCACAATCTGTCTCTTTGCTCCTTAACAGTCCATGTAAGTCAATAAACCACCATCAGCCAATGAACAGACAAAATATAATTTCATAAGTGCTCGTTTCCCAACTTATTAGGAAATACATGTATATTCATTCCAGAATCCTTACTTGCAAACATGTCAACAGTCAACAATATCCAACCAATTTACTTAGTTACCTTTCCGTTCAATTAATCCACTATTTCACAATTAGGGCTAGATGCTCATTTAATTGTTTACCTGTTTAATCATTTTTAGTTTTCTCCAAATAAGTCATACTCACAGCAATTTAACATTCACAATAATTCAAGGACAAAATTTTTACTTCCTACTACAGATTAACTTACTCTTAAATTGCATTACTCTGATCTCTATACTAAATTAAATTATCACTCCTTAAGTATTACACTCGTTCAAATATATATGTATATATATTTAGTACTTTGACATTCTCTCTTAAACTTATAGCGTCCTCCTAGAGTCCTTTTCATTATTAAATTAGTTCCCCTTTTTTTTACAAATTATATTCTCAGTACTTATTCTAACACTTACGCAATGGTCTGGTATTCCTCCCTGCTCGGTCTCTCTTCCTATCTGTTCGGGGTGAGGACTGGAAAGCGAAAGGTTGCTCATCCGGGGAACACAGTAATCTATCCTGGGTTTCTCTACCGGGTACTGCACGGCTGAAGATAATACCGGATCTTATCTCCTTTCTTCCTCCATCTGCGTTGCGTCCGAGGACTGGGATACCTTCCGGGTCGACTAGTCACTCAACTGCTCAATCGAGAAATTTGCCTCTAGGGTGTTTCACCATTCTTCCTCCATTGACTGCATTAACTTCTTCAAGGGAACGATACTTCCGACTCTAGACTTTCACAAAAAAAAATTCTTATAATCAATTCTCCCACTACAGCTTCCATCTCCCCAGGACTGCTTCCACCACAAAAACTCCTCTCCGAATGATCAGTATCAATTTTTTTTTTCCCTTCTCTCCTTTCTCTCAAATTTCCCACCGCTTTCTTCCTGGCCAATCGTTGACTTCCCTATCCTTTCCTTCGTGATCCTATTCGTCTCCCTTCATTTCCGTGGGCGTGCTTTCTTTTTCCTAGTGTGACCGAACTTCCGATAATCTGGAAAATACTGGTAATTTCTCGAAATTAAACGTAAGTTCCGGTCAGCTAAGAGAGTTTCAGGCTTTCTTTGTGACCTCACCCCCATATCCATTTCTAGTCGCCCACACCTGCTAGAGGTCGAACCGTGAAATCTATAATAGGGCCACTTCCGCACTCAGTGCCCTTTCTATAGAGTATATGCTCCTGTCTTAAGTGGGATTTGTTTCGGTCCATTATGATTGCTTTTACTGACTCGCTTAAGGAATTTTTCCATACAACCGAGATTTAACTAACTGGGTGTGTTTGGACTAACCTTCGAATTTCAGTGTTTCTTAACAAATGATACTTGTCTGAAACTAACTATATACGCCACAATTAATTCTTCCAATATTTAACAAACTTTATTAAATTATTGTAAGGCTGGGACCTTACACAGTAATATGTCTAGAACGAGGTAGCTGATATCATGGGAAATGCTTTCCCTTGTAAGCTGCGGTACATATGCTTTTTAAATACAGTAATTACATAACCAAAATATTCACGGGCACTATGATTGGTTTGGGGGAGGATATAACGTGGCAACTGGTAAAATGAAAAAAAAAAAAAAAATGAGTGCACCTTTCAGCAAAGCTTTTGACAACATTAATAATGAGAGGTGGAGTGTTCAAGACCTCATAAAGAATGTGATTTTTAGACACTATATTGTTTCAATGACGGGCTCATTTGATAAGGCACAATTCAGGGCAACTTTAACTATTGCAGGTCCCTAAGGAAGGCAATAACCAACCATGCAAAGCCTGTTTGAATTTTGAAGCAAAAAAAAGCTTATAATAACGGTATCTGTCATTTAAGTGATATATCGCTTCGAGTTTAGTGCATTTTGTTATTATCAGAAAATGCGATTTTGTTGTAACAAAATTAGTTCTTTCGTATTTTATAATTACATTTATAGAGAATATGAGTCCTCCAGGTAGTGCAGTGATGAAAAAATCCATGTTTCTTTGAGAGGGCCAGGGGGGCTTCCGTTAAGCAGTACAACAAACCCATCTTAAATAAGAATAAAGATTGCTTTGAACTGTGAATGGATGTATTATTTGTCCCATATTCCACAGTTAAACGTTATGAAAGCTTACCACACTTTTTTAAGTGCAAGTTACGTCTTCCAACCGCGAAATGTTCCACGGAAATTCAGTAATAACTTGGACACTTGTCAGAAATCGCAATACAAAAGTAATACTTTGATCTGGTGGGTGCGATGAAATTTGTATGGGTAGTATTCTAAATTTCTTCGTCACTTTACACCGTCATTTTGGGTATGTACGCATGCCATGCAGCAGCACCCTGTGCAACCCCAGCTGCCCATATCACGATTTTTTTCAGCAGTGTTCACCTTTTTACTAAATCAAGATCACACTTCGAATGTTTCACCCCCCTCCCCTCTCTACGTTGTGCAGTTCATTAGGGACGAGCGAACTTCCGTGCAGAGCTTTAATTCAGTGATAATTTGGCGGGGCTGCTTGTACATGCTTTCGTTTCTGTAATGAAGTGACAAGCAAAATTCAATCCTTCCATTCAGCTGCTGTCAGAAATTCACTCTTCGTAATTAAGGCTAATGCAGTGCTGAATTAGGTTGTCAATGTTGATTTATTAGCACTAACAATCTGGTTTTACAGGAGTGTGTGCGCGTGCGCTGATCATAAAATACGCGCAGTTTTTCAAACATTACATTGACACCTCATAATCATAGTTTCCGCATCGGAAATTCTAAACAACCAACCAACCATAATTTAGCCACTGATCTGAGACACGTGACGAAAAAGCTGATTAAATCAATCCATTATCGGCAAACACTACTATTGCTAGCATTTGTAGATCACAGTCTTATCGAAGGCATACAGAAAGTCTTAAAAACCACAATGAGTAATAACAACGACTTAGCTCTTCAGGATATTCGTGAAAGCGACTCGATCATCGTTACCGATACGAAAAACAAGAAGAAAGGACTATCTCTACTTACAGCGTCCGTGTTTATCGTTGGAGAAATGGCAGGAAGTGGAGTTCTCGCTCTTCCTAAAGCAGTTGAAGGCACGGGTAAGTAAGAATATACCGTTTTAAATAATAACTTTCTCTTCTAGAAAAGTTTCAATTAAAACATTGCATTAAAAATAGGCACATTTTTAACTGTAAACCTAACCGAGGGTTCTCCCTGACAGTACAGCAGTTTTGCCACCTGTCACCCATTTGGTGAAGCCTGGTTTCTAATCCCAAGGAGGAAGAGGAATTTTTATGGGCTTCTTCAGTCGGAATTGTAGTTAGCAGATCGCAGATGTAGAGACTAGGGTGATTTTATTCCCTTGAGTTATTCTCGGGTGGGGGACCACACAGAAATGTGGCCTTATGTGCTATATAAACCATAATAGCAATAATATTAGCCTGACTGAAAAGAGGCGCCTTTTATTATTATTATTTGTGGAACATTAATGTTCCACAAATGGGATGAGGTGTTATTGTAATTTAACAGAATAATGCAGTCACCCCCCTTCCAGGGAAGCAAGTTTTATCATGTAGAATAGGACAAGTGGAGCAATGAGTCTGACTGTGTCAGTTTTCTCTCTTTCTATTTATATATATAGATAGATAGATAATTAGGTCTATCTATATATATAGAGATAGAGACCTAAAATTACGAAACGCATCGCTCATTAACAAAATATCATATTTTTAATAATCAAGTATATGTACATGATATTATTAACGCATATGACTAATCGGAATGGCGTTCCGGTGTGCTCCAGCTAAACGGGCCTCAATTAACATTTTTTTTTTCCATGATAATTTTAACAGATCTTGCCACTCATAGAAAAGAAGCACGTAAACGTGATTATAATAGGCATAAGGCTGAATACCCTGAATTATCTGAGATAGCCATACACATTTTAGATAACGAGCGAGTAAATTTAAAGAACAATGTAGATCTCATGATAAAAAATATCGTAAGAATAAAGCGAAAAAACATGTATTGTAACGCGACTATCGGAGGAAATTAGAACAGTGATTATTTTATGCTGAAAAAAAAAAAAATGGCTAGAAGATTTTAATAGATAATTTATAGACAGGTAATCTTTAAGAACTAATTTTAAGAAATAATTTAATAGACAGGTAATCTTTAAGAACTTCGTTCCCGTGTTTTCACCATTACAGAACATAAAAACAAGTGTTAAGATCGAGTTAACAAACATTATACTGACGCATTGTACCAAAGTTATTTTTGCAATACAGTTGTTTAAGTGATTGATGAAATATGCGATAATATAAGTAAAATTTTAAAATGAAAGAAATAGACATACGGTAATAGGCAGGGGGAGAAAAATACATTAACAAAATCTTCAAAATGTGTAAATATGACATATGTATAACTGTTACTCAGTTATGTGGGTTATTCAGAAAGTTCGTATTTTGACTAATCTGGAATTAAGATTGATTTAAAAATAGTTATCGGAAACTATAGATTCTTTAGGTATACATAACAAATTTGTTAGATTTTGAATGCGTCCTTTTATTTGTGTGAACGTGTCTGAAATATTTTGGTTTAGCTCTATTGTGATTTAAATTCTACAAAAAAATTCTTTTTTAATGGTATTGTTGATTGCTGTAATAGTAGTCGCTTCAATAGGCATGTGGTTTTAGACGTGAGACTGAAAGCTTTAAATTATCTGAGAGAGAGCGCTTTTATTGCAACCAGATGAATACAATATAGGGTATGGGTAATGCTGCAACTGTTCAGTCATGGCCAGAAGTGGTTGTTGTTTAAGAGTTATTGGCGCAAGAGCTATAATGCGCCTAGCATAGGTAGGAGAGTTTCGTATATCAGCATTTTTCACTTTTGTGGTTTAGAATAAAGCCAAGATTCTGCTTTATAATCATGTAGCTTCTCTATAAATGGTATACATATTAATTTTATGTTTTGGAAGTATCCAGTTAAAGGAAGAAGAAGAACTCGTCAGTGATATTTGGACGGTTATCTAAAATTGTTAGCATTAAGTTGTTTTGTGCATTCATTATTGTTTTAAAGGCTTTTAGTCGTTCTCTATGAAATTTTGGACACTTCACCATGAAGTGATGTATAGTTAGAGGAACTTGACAATTTTGATATTGAGGGGGGGGGGTGTCTTTACTTCTGAGTAGGTAAGAGCGAGTCACATGTGTATGCCCGATTCGCAATCGAGCAACAGCCACTTCTTCCCGTCTATTCGATCGGAAGCTAGTAGGCCACGGTCGAAGTTTGTTGTTACGCTGATCTAGCCAGTATTGTTGCCATTGTTTCTTTAATGCTTTGGTCGATTAAGGACTTGTAATCTGTATATGGTATTGTGTAAAAGGCATAATCAGAGGTGGAAGCTTCTTTTGCTGCTTTGTCTGCTCTTTCGTTTCCAGTTATTCCTGTGTGACCTGGGATCCAACATAATCTGATTTTGTAATAGCTTTGATACTGAAAACTGGACATATTAAAGCCAGAGGATCACGTCAGAATTAATAAGATAACCACTCGTCTTTTACACCGTAATTAAAGAATCGGTTGTCATTTTTCCAATAGGATAATTTTAAAATATTCAAAATAGGTAAGCTTTAGAATAAGGCTGTTACCTATAGATCTTTGCGACAAAAAGTGGGCAGATCTAGTTCGGCAGTGATTGGCTGCTAATCAGCACGATTTTGCGTGCATACCCTTTTGTAAACAAGTGCAGCCGCCAGAAATACGATGTACAGGTCGCGAAACCTAACGTTCGTTTGTAGTGGACTTACAATCTCAATATTTTTCCCTCCTTTGGCTAGGAATTATTTCAAGCGAAATAAGTGCAGTTTTTTTTTTTAATAGACGTTCACTTTGACTAGTGAAATACATTCAGTGATCACTGAATTATGATCACCCCTATGAAAACTGAATGCGACCGTTGACCGCGTGAGGTACGCGAGTGCGCAGTTAGTCGACCAACGTAGTATAGATAAGGTGTCAGTGGTTCAGTAGGTAGTAAAATTCCGAGCATGATGGGTAAAAGGATTTATCGGACTTTGATAAAGGACAGATTATGGGATCTCGACGAGTTGGTGCCTCGATTTCCCAAACGGCTGAACTGGTGGGGTGTTCGAGAGCCGCTGTTGTTAAAGTGTACCAGGACTGGCGTGAAAATGGTTAAACAACGACCTGACAACAAAACTGCAAAGGTCAGCGAAAGGTTGATGTTAGAGGTGAGCTCCAGGTCCGACAACGCGAGCAGGCGCAACACTGTTGAAGAGTTTGACTACTCAATACAACATTGACCAACCCGGAACAATATCTGGCACGGCCGTGCATCGCACGTATGGGCTATACCAGCAGACGACCCCTACGGCATCCTCTCCTAACCAAGGTTCGACGTAAGACTCGCCTGGTGCAAAGAGCATGAAAGTTGGACGTTAGAAGATGGGAAGAAGGTGTGCTGGTCGGATGAGTCGTGTTATTTACTCCACACTATGGATGCTCGTGTGCGGATTTGGCGTCAACAACATGAGGCTCTTGATCCATCATGCATGGTTTCAAAAGTGCAGGCGGTTGTATGGTGTGAGGCATGTTTCACTGGTAGGAACGTGACCCCTGGTGCATGTGGAATAACGTATCAGTGGTCTCCGCTAACGTCAACTGCTTGCTGACTGTGTACACCCCGCTATGTTACACTTTTTCCCGAATGGCGATGGTGTCTTCCAAGATGACAATGTGCCGAGCCATCGGACACTTGATGTGCAGGAATGGTTTCAGGAACACAGTTCTGACTTCCAATATCGATTGGCCTCCGAACTCCCGCGATATCAGTCCCATAGAGCACTTGTGGGACACTATGGAAAGGCATATCAGGCACCTGGATATCAATCACCTGCATTGCTGACCACATTACACAGCTTGGTTGGCCATACCTCCCGCACCTTTTTGAATCAATGCCACGTCGGATAGCTGCTGTACTGAGAGCAAAAGGAGGATCTACGAAGTATTAGGTAGGTGGTCATAATTCAGTGATCACTCGGTGTAAGGTTAGGTTAGTGCGCAACCAAATCGGGACCGATTTAAGTGAAAAACGGTGTCAGCAATCTATTGAATATTATGGACACCGTTTTTCACTTGAATATCTCGTTTGGGGGGAGGCGTAAACTAACCTGACCTTTAAATAATATATCGGCAGCAAAAAGAGTAACTAAGAGCAAATGACCAGCAAACGCATACCAACGTAAAAAAGTGGTAAATTACAGCGAATTTAACTCATTCCAAAACAACTGAGCGGCTACTACCGCTCAGTTGCTTTGGAATGCGTATAAAAGCCAATAAATAGCCTATAAAACGGATTAAAATACTAATTAGCTAGATCTGTCACTTCTCGCAAAGATCCACGGGCAAGATCCTTATTCTAAATTTAACCCAAAATAGATCTATTTTCTCTATACTCAGCGAAATAGTCATTTGTGGGCTAATGTCAAGTGGGCCTTTTTTAGTCAGAGCGGATTACAGGACATAGTAATAACAAAATAAAATCGACGCAAGGAAACAAAGTTTATAACAACCAGCCATAAAATAAAAGGTTATGCTCCAGATTATTGGTACACCTCCGTATTTCGACAAGGAAGAAGGCAGTCCTGGCCGTGGCCAACGACCGATTTTTTGCTTGAATCTCTCCCGAAGTCGCGTAAAACATAACCGTTTTTCACTAACCAAAAATGATTATTTGAATACAAAGAAAACTCGCCCCAATTACAGAAATCGACTGGACAATCACTCCGTTCTTCCGCTACGCCTGCGACACGGTGACAAGGTGTACCCATAAAATAGATATAGCCAAATAAAGAGGTAATTGAGGATGGGAGAGCCTATTTTCTATGTAAAGTACATGTTCATTGTTTTGGCGTTCTGTCATTCAAAGAGCATTACGGGTCTCATTGGTATTTTCTAGGGGTATTGATTAGACGAAGTGAGAAGTACAATGTATATGTTTATTTTCATTACAGTTTATCAGAATAAACCCCATCTTAAACTCGGCTGGAAGATACTAATTTGACATTAATAAACAAAACTGATAATGAATGAACTTAGCAATTTTAAGAGGATTAACAAACTGCCCGTTACGATAAACTTCAACGTCTATTTAGCTTAAGAAATAACAAAATGAGTCCTTTAATAAGAGGTGAAATTTCACTTGTTGATTTTTACATAAAATTAGTTAACTGTTGTGAAGAGATTATTAAATTCAAACAGACAAAAGAATTAATATAGATTTGTCAAATTAAATGGTTAGACAGTTTTTGGTTTGAAAATTGAAGAGTACAATTTGAATTGTGTATATTTTTGTATTGTGTTCATTAATATTCAGAGAAGCAAATATTGATGTCCTATTCATAGTTCAAAGCCAGCATCTTATAAAAGAACTGCATTTTAAAGGTCAGAATAAAGGTAAATAAGTTCTCGGTAGGAGTAAATTAAACGAATTTTTTTAACGCTACGGAAAACTTCCCATATCTTCGATATGATTGGTACGTAGCTTGGTAGTCTCACTACATGTTGTTAGTTTTTCAGTGATTTCTGCTCACCACGATTAACAACTGTCAATCAAATTGTCAATCCTGGCAGATATTGTCAATCAAACTTTACTTAGCTGGCAAACTTACAAGTTATTTTCTTAAAGCCATTTGCACAACTTATGTCTGTAAACTTTCCCTCCGTCTGAGGCTTTTGCCTGAATTTTTATTAAGTATTAGTCTACGTATGTTAACAATATCTAAGTAAATAAATACTTTTTGATATTTAAATTTATATATATAAAAATTGCAGCGGGCCGCCAGATCTTTGTATCTATCCAAAGTGGTCCACTCAACACACTAATTAAATTGAGGTTTTGCTGAATAACACGAACAGTTTGACTGCTAATAAAGCATCCTATGATAAATCCCCTGCAGGAAGTTCAATGCCTCGATCCATCTACTGTATTCCGAGAACACAGGAAAAACGCGATGAAATGAAAACTGACGCTTCGCTGTTCACAAAGTTTCTTTGAAAAGAGGTGTAAAAGACAAATCACTGGCAGCTTATAAGTGGTGGGGTTAATCTCACGGCAACGTCTGATATAAAATAAGAACCAAGCAGATGGACAAGGATTTTTTGTTTTTTCTCAAAACAGCAATAAGACATCTCTCCCCAGTGTTGGTGTTAACGAAACAGTGAACAGGCGGTAAAGAAATTTTCTTCACTACCGTTTTATCTTTACAAGATCGCTCCTGCGAATGCACATTTAGTAACTTCACTGTTATTATCTAATATTTGAAGGCAAGATAATTTTAGTGCACGTGATGTAGATAATGGCAAGTCATTGTGATATAGTATATGCAACGAATGATAAAAGGGCCAAAGGTATTCCAAATGAAAAATAATTCAGTGGCAGCGAGCGGATAACTCCAATAACCGACATATCTTAATTTCTGTCAAATTATATATAATGTGTATAATGATTTTTATTTTATTTTGTTACGTTTAATGGAATACAGACTGCTGTTCTTCAATGCTAACTTACCAAAAAAGCAAAATTGAGTTTTGATAAAGCAACTGTGGTTTATAATTACTCGATATTTTAGGTTATCAACTTAGTATGTGACATCTCCAAAACCGCAGAAATTCGCTTTGGGAGGCTACACGAGATTCTGGAGTCGCGCGCAATGAGGGTCAAATTAAGTCCGACAGTTCCCAGATAGGGGACGAAAGCGAATCTGACAATGTAAAATTCTTTACATTTAATTTCTTAAAATATAGAGGAAGAAATCTTTGTACAGTAAAAATACAATGTGCCCGCCACAGCTAGAAAGCCAGGGGCTTGATAAGGTTATAGGGTAATATAAAAACATCTATGCGAAATTAAACATCACATTAAATTAAAAAATAAAACGTGGTATATATAATATAAAACGTGGTATAGCTTTGAGTATATGCATGGTTCTTAGGCCTCAGATGGCAGGTAGGGATATCAGTTTGAGAGTCGACATCAGGGGTCATACAATAGCGGAACAAGTTCAGCCAGCGAGCGCCTGTAATTGCGATACAAAGCCAATTTCTGGAGGTTTACTCCGATCATTAGTAGGGCTTGTATTACGGGAAGTACTTGGCCGGGTAGAATCTGTCGCCTATCTTCAGCCTGTTTCGCTGTAGCTGAAGTAGAAGAGCAGCTCTTAGGAAGGAGGTGGCACATGCCACTGACATATGTTCCAGAAGACAGGGAATTGGTTTTGCCAACCAGCATTTTGATAGTGGTCGCAGTTCTCCTCATGCGAATTATTTGAAACAGCCGTGGGATTTGAAATTGATCGTCCATGCTGGTGGTCCTCTGTTATTGGGGAAGACCTGGTGCAGGTTGTTCACTTCAGTATCCGGTATTCGCTAGCGAGGATGGGCTTCATGAGAGAAGGTACCACGAGGGCCCATATTTCAGAGGCGTACAGAAAAGTAGGATACACAACGGTTTGCAGATAACTGATTGTAGTTCTTGCGTCTGTGTTATGAAGATGATGTTGACGGGCAGTCCAGCGCATTCGGTTTATCTCGCGTAGAATAGATTCGATGTGACAGTTGAACCTAAGCCTTAGGTCGAAAGTTACACAGATCTTTGTGTTTAGTTACACTTGGAATAATTTCTTCCTCAAGTGAGTTGTATGAGTGTGGGACACTTAAGAGAGAAAACCATAATGACGGAATTGGTTGAGATAGTTAGAGAGAGCTACGATCTTATTACAGATTTCCGTTGTGATTACTTTTCTGTCGGCTGATGGCGGTATTTCCGTTAAGAACTTTATATCGTCGGAGTAGGTAATTACATCATCTCTGTTACACACAAACGGAATAAGGAGGGCGGTAAATAGTACCCCGATAAAACGCCACCCTGCAGCACACCTGCATTGATGGATCGGGTTGCGATGAGTGAAGTACATTGTGCTATTCCGGAGGAGTGAGTGCCGAAAAGCGAAAACGTCACCTTTTATCCGGAAGAAATTGGTTAGCCGATTCAGAAGGGCTGTAAAATATAAGCTATCAAAAGCAGCTTCTATATCCGCATAAACAACCGCCATTTCTGCTCTGGACTCAAATGCATTTAGAATTGCCGTTTGGACTGCCAGAATAATCTATAATAATCAAATGTTGGGGACAGTTGATTATTAGGGAGAATATAATGGCTTTGGTAGTTGTGGAAGAAGGTGGAATGAGCGATTAAAGTAGGCATGCAGGCATAAGTTGCCTGCATGCCTACTTTAAACGATCCAGCTCAGAAATCGCGTAACGGTAGCTTCGACTTATTCGCATGTGATGTTCCTAATAATAATAAATTGTCCATCGAATGTGGGTCACTAAACTTCTATTTCTGTACCAACAAACGTAACTGTTCATTGGTCTTGAACCGAATTTAAACTGCTTTGTCTTGTATTTCTAACAGCATCCAAAACCAGCGAAATTAATATACGTTATTTTACTTTATTGCTAGCTATTGTATGCGCTCGGTCTTCTCTCGTATTATATACTGTTGTGTTAGATAGTAAAAACCATATTGAAAATCCAAAAAATGCTTCCATATAGACTGTTTATATACATAAACTTGTATATAGCTACTTAGAATTTTTTTATCCCTCTTAAAAACAGCTTGTGGAGCCTGCTTAATTTTTTTTAAGTATTAATAGCAAATTGACTAATGATATTGTGCGTCCTTTCGTCCAAGTAAACCTAACCTTAGGTTTACTTGGAATGCACCTTGATCGCTTGATTATTTGTTAACTAATTTTTTGTACTTCAGTTAGATAAATAGACAAAAGGATGTTTTCTTGTATTTCCCAGGATGGATCGGAATTCTGATAATCTTAACCTGCTCAGTCCTTTCACTTTACTCTGGAATTTGCCTAGGACGTTGTTGGTTGATTCTAGAGGAAAGATGGGTGGAATATCGTGAAGAAAAGAATCGGTACCCATATCCAAATATTGGTGCACGTGCGGTGCGTCCATGGATGAGGTGAGTGTTTCTTTCTACGGTACTGTAAGAGCGATGACAAAAATAAATAAATAAATAACATTTTTTAAAAATTCCTGAAAATTAATATTTGTATCGAATAGAAAGTGCTACCGAAATCAGTTTCCAGCCCCACCCCACCGTGGATAAACAGCTAATAATATGGAATTGTTCGGCTATTATTATTCCGGGTAGTTTTCCATGATTATGGTGTACACACATTAGTGTAAGTTCGTAGTGAATACCAGTAACGATTTATGTTTTAATGGATTTGAAATAACAAAGGTTTACTTTAAAGGTCTGTTACAAATTTTAGAAAAAGGAGCTTGCAGAAATATATTAAAAATACAATAGAATTTTATGGTTCACGAATCTGTAAGGTCCAGGTCATCTCTGCGCCGTTAGATAACGAATAAGCAATATTTCTAATGTTAATGTCGTTACAACAATAACGAAAGAAATGTTAAGTTGTTAGTGGAAAGTCAACTTTAAAGCATCGGTACCATCATCCCTGTGAACTGCATACACTCCTAGGTCTGTTATCTTGTAAAAATTGTAATAGAATTTCAATTAATATAATAAAATTATAAAAAATTGAGTAATTAATAGTTTTCTAAATGGGTCTTCACACAGGTACGTTGTGTCAGCTTGCCTCAATATCACTATGTTCGGAGTAGCCACAGTATTTCTTCTGCTCTGCTCCCAGATGATCCAGTCCTTGCTTTGTGAATATGTTAAACTGTCATTATGCTTCTGGATTCTTATAGTAGGTGCAGTTCTATGTCCTCTGACGTGGCTTGGTACTCCAGACGATTTCTGGTAAGTGTGCGCGTTGTCATTTAATCGCTCTAGGTTTTTAGGAATACAGTGCTATCATTATATATTGTGCAGAGAGCTAGATTATAATGATGGTTAAATTGAAATTAAACACCTTTTTTTAACACATGAAAATATTGCAGTAATTACAGCAATTTTTGCTTGTTATGTGCTACTGTTATTTCTGTACATAGGGAAAAAAAAAAGCCCAAGCTGCTAGTGGTTTGGTTAACAAATCATTGAAGATTAAAGGGAAGGAATAATGTGACTTCGAAAAAAAATGTATCCAAGTATACCATATGGATGTATGAGGCTATTAAGATGTGAATTTTCCTTTAGCTTAAAAAGGTTTATTCCTGATACACGGGTAGATACTATTTTGAAACGTAATCATGCTCTACTTACACTTTGCGGCGCCTCCGTAGCCAGGTAGGAAGGAGCAGCAGTGCGTAGCACACGATTCTTGATTAGACAGGGGTTCGAGCCCGTCACCACTAAATACGGAGGATGCGGAAAGGTCAGGGAATGACCACCGCATATCCCGGACCAATATGGCTTTAGTTGCTAATGCTCCTAAAAACCAAATAACAAACAAGCTCTACTTCCACACTTTTTCCAATCGCTGAAGATTTGATTCCACCAGAGAAAATAAAAGTCGTGAAGAGTGTGGAATATTTTGCACGAATGTGGAAAATTTCCTACACGTTTTACTACTGTACTGTGGATGTGGTAGGATCCGGAATTTCGTCTCCTAGATATAACGAAGTGTTGACCTCGCAATATGGGAGCAAGCAATCCTTCAGGATAATTCCTGTTCTTGGAGATCCACACATATTGTACCCAATTGCTGGTTAGCATTTACTTTATCGTATTTCTTCCAAACTAATGCCATTTGAACAAATTTAGAAAACAAACAAATGTTCCTTGCAAAGTCTAGAAAATAAAAAAACAAGTTCGGCACTTTAAACTGTTTTAGGTGTCGCTGTTTTCACCGATCTATCAGACCGAAATTCATCAACCATTTCCGAACAGATCGCGCCATCTCAGCATACTCTCCATGTATCTGTGGTCAGTTAATTTCTTTTTATTATATCACAAAGACAGCATATAAAATTCTTTACGTGAAGTTTGTATACAGACATTAAATATATATAACAAATGAGTATAAATAATTACAATAATAAAATATTTTATATACAGAATTCGCTCTGAAGTATAACTTTTAGGAATTAATAAGTTAGCATTAGTGGAGGCATATGATGCAAGAAAGCAAGCTTATGCAGCATCAGCCAAAAAAAAAAACTTCCACTTCACCCCTCCGTTCGTTCGAAATACCTGTCCAGCTCAGCCTTAAATTTATTTAGGCTATCAACTTCCACGACAAGGGATTGAAGTCTGTTCCACCAACCAACTACCCTCTGACTAAAGGCAAATTTCCGCACGTCTAGCCGACCGGGCTAGCCGAGTGGGTAAAGTACCTGCCCGGCAACCCAAAGGTCGCGGGTTCGATTCCCGCCTCGGGCTTGGATCAAAGTACTGCAAAAACCTTGGGAGGTGCAATATGGCCACAGAAGCCGATGCGCCAACAACAATCAAATCAAATCAAAACCGCACGTCTATCCTACATCTGTCTTTCCTCAATTTGAATTTATGCCCTCATATGTGATTATTCTGAGCAAGAGGAAGAATCCCATCAGCATTGAGCATGCTCAAACCATTCAAGGCTTTATACACTTCTTCAGATCACCTCGCCGGTGCCTAGTCTCCAGACACTGTAATTTGCAAAACTTAAGCCTTTCTTCGTAAGAGCAACCTTTTGTTCCATTCACTAATCTTGTTGCCCTTCTCTGTACTCGTTCCAGCAGCTCTACATCGTTCTTGAAATGAGGCCACCAGACTCAAGGTGTGGCCTGACCATTGCCTTATACAAGGGAATAATCACCTCCTTATCCCTGCTAGAAAAATTTCTGTATGTCATTGACAAGACACCATGAGCTACTCTTGCAGCCCGTCTGTACTGCTCAGAGAACTTCATATCTGCCTGCACAATAACCCCCAGGTCCTTTTCATTCTCTACCACTGTCAGTGTAGTACCACAGAGTTGATACGTTGCTCTGGGGTTGCTGTTTCCCATATGTAGTAATTTACATTTGTCAATGTTAAACTTCATTTGCCACCTCTCAGCCCAACCTTTCCAGATCCTGTTGCAACAGCATAGCGTCAGTAGTGCCCTTAACAACCCTGCCAACCTTTGTATCGTCTGCAAACTTGGACATTAAGCTTGATATACCATCATCAATATTATTTATAAATACAGAAAACAATAATGGACCCAACACTGAACCCTGAGGGGACTCTAGTTAGTTATAAAATCATAACATAACTAAGTTATAAAATCATAACAAAACATATGAACAGAAGCTTCGGCAGATCATTTTGCTTTGAACAGCAGTGCAGATAGCGGAAACAAAATGCGTCATAACATATAAAGATGTCTCAATAATGGGTACTTAGCATGTGAAAAGTGAATATTTTACTTTATTTATTGACTCGCCATGCTTGTTATTTAAGCGTTTGCCAATAGTGCGGACTAACCACGAACCATAACCGCAGTCATGGTTCGTGTCTTTACTTCAGTAATCTCAATTGCTTGACTGCACGTGTGAACAACTTTCCTAAGACGATCATCCATTGATGATTCGAGCAATTTAAACACAGTGAAGAATGGATACAAATTTACATTTTCGATTGAATTATTTAAAACTTAGATATGATCAATTGAATTGTCTGACTAGTTACTCTTAATGAAAGTGTTCTTTAAATAACACTTTCATAACATATGAGCTTTTAATGGTCCAATTATCCTAAATATATCAATTTTCTACCTAAATCAAATATACCAATTATCCTTTATTAACTTATGTTCGGATTTCAAGGAATTGATTTCTACGCAGGTTCGCTGCTGTAATAGCCTTAGTAACTACAGTTCTGGCGTGCCTGCTAACTTTAGTTGGAATCTTGACTGACGAAGGGAACGGAACAAAACAGCACTACAATGCGCCATCGTTTTTATCCGTATTCCTTTCCTTTGGGACTATACTCTTCTCGTTTGGAGGAGCATCGGTTTTTCCCACTTTCCAAAATGACATGAGAGATAAACGTCAGTTTCCGAAAGCCGCAACTATCGGCTTTGCAGGTAAGATTAAAACATAATTTTAATTATGTTGTATAGACAATTGATATATTTACTTGTCTGTACATATTTATAAATATATATTGGATACATATCAATCTCAGAACAATAGTATATTCATTAATCCATCCTTTATGCTACAGAATTATGGACTTCATCTGCCACAGTGGTATAAACACGTCTTTGCATTGGAATATTGGTTCTTAAAAATGGGCCTTTTTATAAACATAGATTAAGAGGCTATCCATCGCAATTGCCACCAAATTGCTGATATACATGATCTCTGCAGATCATGTATATCATGACGTTCATGATATATCATGATCATGTATATCATACATAATGACGTTCCTACTAGGGCTTTTATACACCTGCACAACTTACAGGCTCAAGCATAGCGACGGATGCATACCAACTCAAGTTCTCTCAACAACGAAAATCTTTGAAATACTTGGTAAAGTGTTAATCTACAAAAATCTGTCCCACGCACCCGCAACGTGGGTGCGTAGGGCAGATTAAAGAGCAAATCCCGGATCTATTTTCCTCTTTAATTTGAAACCAACAACGATTCAAAACTATAGACTGCGAACCCAGTTTGAGACTCATCCCATAATGACGTTCCTACTAGGGCTTTTATGGTGAGCACATTTATTTTCTTATGCAAAATGAGTCTGACTGCCTCCGAAGATTGGTTTCTCGCTCATATACAATATCATCTATTGTTATTGTGTGCTGCTCCCATTCCGTTGAAACTTAAGAATTCGACTTTAGCTGACATTGCAACAATATGAAAGAATGGTTCAAACAATAGAAACGATTTGGCTTTCTCTACCAGATCGTTTCTGTTGTTGGAGTTGTATTATAAAAATACAAGGCGATTGTTAGGCCTGGAGACTGCAAGACTGCACATATGTTTTAGACTGAAACTCGTGAATTCGCTTATAGGTAGCAGATTGTTGAATAGTGGAATAAGTTGCCCTCCACCTTGGAAGAGGTAAATTGGATGGTTACTTGGGTGGAATGGCAAAGTTCATTTATGAATATTCTGTTTTATTGTTATTTTATTTTTTGGCTGATGCCAAATTTTTTTGGCAGAAAAAGTTTGTTTCCTTGCTAATGAGGAAATTTTTTTTTTTTTTACTGGGATCCGGTCAGTAACAGGATTGGGCGTAATTACTTCGACAATATGTAAGGAATGGCACAGCAATTGTTCCCATGGCAGAGATGGAGCTTACATGGCGAACATAATGCCACCGAACACCAAACGCTCATAAGTTTTGAATCTAGAAGGGTTGAGAAGCAAAATAAAGTTAAATGACTGACTGAAAACATCAGTACTATTTGAATTTTAAATAAGATACTCTGGCCTGTTGCCTAATCCAACTTTTCTAATTTATTTTCAGTACTTGCTATCTTGTACGTGCCGGTTGCTGCAGCTGGTTACTACAAATACGGTTCGGCCCTGAATGACAATATCTTGATGTCTGTAAAGAATGGAAAGCTTCGTAAACCTGCTGAAGGATTCCTCATCACTCACTTGTTCTTTGCTTTTTTGATAGCAATAAATCCAACTGCCCAAGAAATAGAGGAAGTTTTAAAGTTCCCTAAAGGTATGCTGCCTTTTTTTTTTTTTTTTCCTGTTTAGAAAAGATATCTTCTATATAAGATGGAAAATAAAATTCATATCGAAGCAAATATCCTTAAGCACTAACTGAGAGTAACTGATTTATTTATTTTTTATAAATTTCAGAACGAATTGCGCAGTCCATGAGACGCAATTTTTAACATATTTTAGACCTTGATCCATTTTTGTACCTTAAATATTTAATTACTAAATCACTAGGGTACCTACCCACCGTTTCAGGGCCAAATAGCCCTGAAGCGTTACTTATTACAAGTAGTGCAATATCATGGCAACTCGTTGTGAAGGTATTCACAATATGAGATATAACTTAAATGATACCGCCTTTGCAAAAATGTGCTAATTCAGAGTTTAGCTGTGTACTAATATGATGCATTTGCACTAACTTGTACATATTTAATTACTTTAAAAAGTACCTCTGTGCTATTTTTACGCAAGCTTTTCTGTTTTTTCTTTTGTATCATTTAAGATTTTATTTATGAAATGTATTTTACTTTTGTAAGTTTACTTTTTTATTTTATGTGCGTATTATTCCATGTATTTTATTCATGGTTTATTTATTTATTTTTTTTTTTTTATTTTTTTTTTTTTGAGGCAGTTAACTTGTTTTTAATATTTTTCTTAAATATTAAAATATTATTATAATACAAAGCCATTATTGGTCAGTTCCTCGATGCATGTGTTGGGAACTCGCTGAGCACATTTGCCAACGAGATTGATTTATTTGTCCATACATATCTCACAAACAAACATTTACAATGACATTTAAATATATTACCATTATAAAATCTTGCATGGGATGTAATCTATTATCTTATGTTTTGGGATGTAATCTTGCCCAACAGAAAATTTGGGTCATCCACTAGTAGTCGATGACATGACATAAGTGGTTCAGATGGGTCCAAAATCTACTAGTCTGACCCCTGAGATTAATCTGCTCTTGCATTTTCGAGCTTTATTTTTAATTATGAAAATTTTTATATATTTATATTTTGGGTGTGAAAAAATGAAATGTATGTGAATAATTTACCTTTTTTTTAATTTAGCGTGCATATGTAAGTAGCCAGTGCCATTTGAAATTTTTACTTTTCTTTCATTCACCCTTTAAATTATTTTTAAATATGATTTGCACACTTTCAAAAACTTGTAGTAAAAATAATTAGCGTACCTTAAGAGCAGAAAGAGCTCGTGGAAAAATTTCACTTATGGAACCTCTTCCTGATGAATATAAAGTTAGATTTGCATAATTATGAAAAAAAAAAAAAAAAACTCATTGATATATTCTTCTTTGCATATGAGTACGAGTGGAAACTACTGAACACCAAAAGCCAGATTTAAAAAAAAAACAAACAAAAAAAAACCCCCATCAAATTAAGTCAGTCGACCGTTTTTAAAAGTAGACTTTGCAAAATTTGTTTTGTTTTTACTAGAGAAGGAAGCAGAGAAAGAGGTATATTTTTCGTTGTATGCTGTATTCTTGCCATTTAATCATTACTTAATGCTCTTTATTGTATGTGTTTTCCCACATTTATGGGATTTTCAGATCGCACATTTCCCTTCTCGATGGAAGGAAATTTTATCTACTTTTTTCACAACAGAGTAGAGTTAAACGGTTTTTATACCTGGGAAATTTCGAATTTTCATAGAGAAAACAGGAAAAACAACTGAAAAACGCAATTACAGACAAAATATACTGACGCCACATGGCCTTAATTTCCTTTGCCCTTAACACTCGCCAACCAACTAAACAGCGCGTTAACATTTTGTCTAGTTTTATGTTCATAATGTCAAATGGCACTGATCTGTTGATTTGTGTTCAGGCCAGTGCAAATATTTTGCCTTGCTCAGTCGTAAGTACAGTTTAACAATAATATTGTACCAATGCTCATAATTGTTTGATTGTGCTAACTCCATTTAATTTCAAGCAAATTTATGTAATGACATTTAAGCGTTGATTTTTGTTTTAGGTTTTGGATGGAGGCGATGCGTTATCAGGACGGGACTTATGGGATTGGTGGTATTCGTGGCAGAAACTGTACCACATTTTGGAAAGATTCTTAATCTTGTGGGAGGATCTACAGTAGCTTTAATGACTTTTGTGTTTCCTCCTCTGTTTTATCTGTTACTGTGTAAACAGGAGCATCCGGATTGGCCGAAACGGTAAGTGTTTAACATTCATGTAATGATTTGTTAATACAAATATATCCGAGGGGAAGAAACGAAGAAGGAACAAAATGTAAAAGATAACAGTATTGTGAAATGGTGAAAATCATATCGAAACTTAGATTTTTCCCCCTTCAGTGTATGAATAATTACAATGAAATTGTTGTCACCACTCTTGACTCAGTATAATTAATATGGCTATTTATTATGCACCTGTTAAATTAAACGGATGCACGGCAGACATAGCGAAAATAAAAACAGGTTAAATATTCTCAGTTTATGACAAAAATGAAATTTTATAAGTGATGTCGGGTCTCTTTTTAAATCAAAATGAATGTAGCAAAATTGCGAGGACTAATACGCCAGACATGCTGTTTTAGTTTGAATACACTTTACGAACAGCAGATATAAGAAAAAAGAATTTTAAAAATTATTTGGAAACACTTTGTGCCTGTTTGATGGCAGCAATCGAAATCAGATAGGGCACAGAAAAGAAGTACAGCACAAAGAAAGAAAGGAAGCCAATTACTAAACACAGCAGTGAAGCTGATGTTAGGGTTAGTCGGCCAAGGACTGAAACTTTTGTTTCATTTAAATGCAGGCTGTTGTCTGCGCTTAAATGAAATGAATAAGGCAAAAGATTCTCATTCAGTTACATTCATAAATCGAATTTATTACGAGCTTCTACCTGTGCAAGTTATCGTTCGTGATGACCCTTTTCAGTGATATTGTTTGTGTTGGAGGTCAAGGCAGAGGCGTAGCTAGGTTTTCGGCGCCCTTGGCAAATTCGTGGCTACCGTCTTTTTTCGATACAGTAATTGGTAAAATCATAAGCACAGTCGGACCGCTGTTTTTAACAAACTTCTTTATAGCGAATTTTTCTATTTAGAGATAAATGTTTTCTTTTTGCCGAATTTTTTTAGAATTCGCTAAATAGAATTTCATGCTTTGCCGAATTTTTTATTTCTTCATTTTATGGAAACAAATTTTCTTCGTTCATAGAACCAATAAAATTTTCCATATAGCGAATGCATTACGAGAATTACCTGGGTACATCGTTCGCACCCATACCCTTCAAGCAAACTTGAAGGCCATGGTGCTGTTGTTACACCAGAAAGCATAAATTATTCGGGTGCTGTTGTTACACCCGAATTAAAAGATAGATTACCATCTGCAACTCAGTGGGACCGGTAAAACCTATCCGACTACCTGTCCCACATACCGAGAAGTCGAGCTGGTCAACTACTTTGTGTATCCATAGCCAGTGGGCTGACCAAGGTGTATTAAACATTCGGACAGTAGGCTCTGGTCAACCTTCTATTGTAATCACCCTGTTAGAGAGTTAGAAGAGTGGTTTCCCTTTATCCCGACAAGCGGTCATCTGTTGTTTCGTGGAAGTTAAACGGCACCGTTTCAAAGCTATTGGCCTATCATCAAGCACAATATGAGATACAGAGGAAATGATGCCTCCCACACTACTCTCGTAGTTTTTTCTTAAGAGTTATCTATGGCGTATCCACACCGATATTATATAGATATAAAACTCTTACTCTTAACATTTATGCCTTGTTGCATTTAGTAATTTTAAATTATTTCACTTCGTACTTTGTTGCTAATAAATTCATTCTGAATTTCTGGAGATAAATAGTGTGGTGTTTAATATGCGATTCCAGGGCATTTTTCATACCAACGTCAAATTGGCTGACAAATTTTATCAAGTTTAAATACACCACAATTTTTTTTTTTTTTTTTTCTCTCCCCCTTCTTCGGTATCGATATTACTAGCATATCTACGAAATGCCAAATTATTTTCAGCAGAGAACAACATACGTTTCAATATTATTTTTTTGCTTGTGCAGCAGCATCATCAATTAGTCCACCTTTTTGAAGACCCTTTTCTAATTTCCATTTTGTGAAATTGTTTGTGTTGTAATGAATTCTCATGAAAAAGAATGTTTGGATTTAGATGTTTCCAATCCTTAAATCCATCTGAGCTGCAAAATGGAACATTATTTGTGCCAGATACAAATAAGAGGCACAGAAAACAATATATTGCATATTTGTTTTTGCAACAAAATAACAATTTCCTCTCTTTTTTTTCAATACCTTCATTTTTGTATTTCCACGAATTATTGAAACATCGGCCATTAGTGACAGGGTACGAAATTAAGACTATGTTCGAGACCGTGTTGCACCATAAGAGATCTGTTTTTGTGGGTATTTAAAGTTCCATGTGGTTGGACCATTAAAATTCAGACTTATATATTCCATGTTAATATTATTGCTGCCATCATTTTCTTCTGCCAACTGTTGTTGGTATTGTCCACACTTTCTAATTCTTTTAAAAGAACTTCAACTGTTTGAGCTTTTTCTTGGACTTACATTTCAGAGGCATCATCATTTCTTTCATCTTCATTCGAATCATGTTCGTTTTCTTTGTCACTTTCAGGTTTGGAGTTGCTTGTTGTAAGCCAGTTTTGTTAACTAGCGGAATGTTTTTTTTTTTTCTAATTTCCTCTTTATGCAGTCTTTCTACGCGGTACTGATGTCCACTTTTTTCCTTTGGTGGCATGTTTAAAATTAATTTGGCTTTTATTAATTTATTTAAATTATAAATCACAATATTCACAATTACCTGCTTATATAGCGATCACAAAAACACTAATTTATTCAGTTTGTACACAATGCGTGAATTGCGAACTACTGTGCATTCGAGCATGCGCTGATGAAGCGATCGCCTGATTGGTCCCTTCAAAATTACATTCTGGACAGCAAATAGATCTATGATGCTATGCAGTATGTACTCGGATGTAAGGATGCATACAGGCTTGAATTACCGTGTGAAAATTAATTTTCATCCTCCTTGTGCTGTCATCTTGATTCGTTAGCTAGCCTCGGGTGTCGAAATAGCTTGGCACTGTACTGATGTAGTCTGTCAGTAGCGCCCTTCTCCTGTCGGCGCCCTTGGCACCTGCCCCAATGCCAAGGCGCCACTGGGTCAAGGCATGCCTCATTGTGTTTAGAGTGACACTGATTACCTTCATGATCATCAAAATCGTATGCACTAATATAAATAAACAATCTTTACTGATTACAAGTATCACGCCGGACATTGTGGGTCTTGTAACTGACTTTAAGTTAAAGGCACAAAGAAAAAGCATAAAAAAAAAAAAAAACCCCAGCAAACTCTTGGAGTTGTTGAATCACGCAATTTAGAGCATCCTGATAACGTGTTGCCTCACCTTCATTTTTATTTATCAAAAAGGGTGACGCTTTCGCCGAGTTTGATACATGACCACTGCATATGGCAGTTGAAGAACGAGATCAGGCACTCGAATTAGAAAGAGGCACAGAAAGATTTTTATTTTAATAAAAACTCCACATAAACAACCTGAATGGAATGGAGAGTCGTCAGTCTCTCTCTACCTATAATTTGACAAAGACAACTCTTTCTTTATTTAAAGAAAGACTTTTTTTTTTTTTAGAAAGCACCTGTTGCATACTTTTAATACTAATTTCTTCTCAGAGTCCCTCCACATAGTGGCTCAGCTGTAAACCACGCTAGTTAACATACCGAACTATTCATGTATTATTTGTTCATAAGTTACCCAAATCCATTTTTGTTTTTTTGTTTTTTTTTGTTCCAAAATTAATATAATTTTTATTTTTTTTTTCCAGGATTATTCCTCTTCACGTGAAGACCCTTCTAATCGAGATTATGGTAATCGGCATTTTGGGAGGCTCCATTTCTACGTACACGGCAGTCAAAGAGATTGTAAAACCTTCAGCTTTTACTCCTCCGTGTTATGTGAATGTCAGTCAAGGAGCTACATGCTCGGGTTAAGAGACAAAGTCCGCTTAAACATCGATCCAAAGGAAAGAAATTAAACTGGAAGTAGAAGTTGCGAAGAAGGATGGAAAAGTGAATTTCAGTAATTAGCCAAAAGCCTACTCAGAAGCCGGAATCTACACGTCTAACTGTATTTAAAATGTTTAAAGGGTGTGCAGTATTATAAAGGGAAAAAAATCATCTGAAAACTGTCATCACTTTAATTTTATTGATTGTCTCTGAGAGACAAATATAACGAGAAAAAAAAAAAGAATAGCATACAAAACTTGAGTCTGTATAAAAATATGCCGTTCTTCTTAGCAGTTCCAACACATTACTGTATCGCGTACGTTATTGAAATGTTTAATGATATTTTCTACTAGCATTTCAAACCTCTGTAATGAATCCCAAAGCTTAATTTCTTAACTTATGGGAGGAGGGAAGGAACTGTACCCGAAGAATTCCTCAATTTTTTTGTAATTAATTTAAATTATTTGATTCTTATTTTATTTAGTTGTTATTATTAGGAGGACGTACATAAATAAAATTTTCAGTAAGTTTTTTATGTGTATTTATTATATCCTTTCATCCAAAGACTTAATTCAAAAAAATTTACAAACAAACAGTTTAGGAAACTGTTTGAATTCAGAGTAATAGCAACAGCAAAGTTAAAATCACTAGCAAGAGATTTCTTAGTTTTTATAAATGACGTGTTGAGTTCACGGCTTTCATTCGTTGCGTTTATTCTTCTCCGGTTGAAAATATCTCCGGTGCCTTCAGACAGACAAATAAGAGCGAAGTACCTAAAATACAAAATAAGTAAAGAAAAAAAAAAACACAACAAAAAAAAAAAACTCATTTTATGACGGCCGTCTTCTTCAGATAAAAGGGGTTTTCGTTCCGTGAAAAACGCCTGGCTTGCACTAAATACAGTGGCCTGTCCTGGCCTAGCGCATTCCAGCAGGTGGTTTGCGATGTTAGCGCCGCTGTCGGCCATTACGGTGTCTTTGTGCAAACACGTGGACCATGCGTTCTACCTGTGTCTGTCTGTGGATGTGACATACACTACCAAGCGCAGGTACGCGAAACGTTTTAGCCGCTCTTCGGGTCGAAACTTATGGACTGACAATTTACGGAGAATGATCTGAACTGCGGCAGCAGCGTGTCGCCGACGGCAAAGACGGGGAAAAATGCAGTCGGTCCCGCCCCTCAGCCCAGCTGCCTTATCCCAAGGAGGTTCTGCTACCTGGAGTTGTGATGTTGTCCCGACAACTTTCGCTTCTGAGGCATGCATCAGACGGGCTGTAGGTTCGTGTAACCCTAGGTAGTGCAGTTCGCGGAATGCTCTCTCTGTTACCCTTCAGCCGTTCCTCCATGACTGTTCCAAATGACTGAAGGTTCGTAACTATTCTCATGTGTGTGCGTGCATGCATGCACAAGGTTGGCTTAAGTTTCACGATCGGTGTCGTCCAAAGCAAGCTAGAAGTTTACTTATCTCAAGAAACAAAGGGAGCCACCAGCAGATGACGGCAGGGTCTCTGATCGCTTCTAGCTGTATTTAAGAACGCTAGGATGAACAGGTAAGTGTCCCTGTAAGACGTCTGAGATGATATTCTCACCTCCTGTTTTCAGTGTGGTGCATGCATATTTAAATACACGCTGTGCAACAGAGGCGGGTATGTGTATGTGCACGGTCGAATATGTATTGCTGCGAGAGATAAAAAAAAACCAATTGGGAAAATTAAAAGGCCACAGTTTTTGTTGGTCGAATGACTAACGCAGTCTGCGCAACTCCTTGCTGCCAGCGGTTTCGTAGTCTGGGTGGAGTTTCTCAGCCTGTCTCTACATTCGAAGATAAGGATCTTTTGTGTCACTACTTTTCAAGGATTTACTACAAGTGGGTGAGCCAATGCAAGTTCACTGCCATCTGCAAGTTTGTAGACTGCACATTTGTGAAATTCGTTTGTCACCGCTATACATTCCGTTCATTACTTCCTTCTCGGCCTGAACGTAAAATATGCAAGTAAATGTGTGGGGATTGTATGTGGCGTGCGCTTTCTCGTTTATGCTGTTTCTTCTCGGATTAGGCTGTTTTCATATACACATTTGGTATGCATCCTATAGCATCTTTGGTATGCATCTTTTTATATCTTGGAGTGTTTTTCAGATGATTATAATTGCCTCGGCAGTTCCCCTATACTCAAAATAACGGCTTCGGCTTCGGGTGTTCGTTAAGAGGGATATATATATATGGGTTAATTAAACCTGCTGAACTATTCATCACGAGAGTTTTTTTTTTTTATTTTTCATTCTTTATTAAGATTTCAGTGCATTAATTAAAACAATTTTTTTCTTTCAAGGATTTCACAGTATAGAGAATAGGGAGAAATTAAAATTCCGAATGTAATAGAGAATAATATGGCAGAGTATTAATAAATAAATATTCATTTATTGCAAATACAGCACATAAAATAATCGAATACATAGCAGATTTCATAATTAACAATGACTAGGAATTATACTTCTGAATTAAAAAAAGAATTTGCAGAACAGAACATTTGGCTTGCAGTTGGAAGCAGGGTGCTGTTTTTATTTCTCTTGATTTTATCGGAGATCTGACTCCTGTAGGCTTCAGAGTTGAGTAACCTGTTGGGATTTATGAGGTGAAGGGATGCATTGGGAAACATTCTGTCCATTTGTTTGAGCCTGGAGAGATTGGATTTTGAATTGTTGGTTTCTTGAATTTTTCCTGTTGGGAGCAGCTATTATATTGGCTAAGTTTGGTGAATCACATGCAGAAGTAATTAACTTTGCAAGAAGCGTGACTCCAGACTCGTTGATCATCTGTTGCAGAGGCTTTGTTTTTAAGTTTTCATAAAGCTGTTGCCTGGATATTGTATGGGGAAAACGAAGCTTACTATTGAGCCATCTAAGTCTTAACCCAATATTCTAGGGCAAGGAATTTCTTAACGGTTACTTGAGGAGAACCAGACCAGACTTCGAAAGCATAGGAAAGATGCATCTTTGAACATTCTTAATGACTGTTTTTCTGTTTTGAATCGCTGCTGTTTCTTTGATTAACCGTTTTGCTTTTTGAAATTTTCGAGCAACATATAAATAGTGGGTATTAAAGGAGAAATTTTTATCAAAAAACAACTCCACGGTCTGTGCGGACATAAACATTTGGGAGTGGGACATGCAATTTTTATTTCTATGTGGTTGGGTTGTTTCTGAAGGAAATAAGTAATTTGAGCAGATTTGCTTGCATTTATAGTCAGATTGATATCTTTCAGATACTTGATTTCACAAATCTGTAAATTCGCTTCATTGATAACTTTGCGAATGTCATCGCTGGCTTTGGAAATGATAAATAACTTTAAATCATCGGCATATGCCAGTAGATTTGGATTTTTTTGTATTCACTAGCTAATCGTTTAATTAAATTTATTAATCACATTAATATTCCAGAAATAAAATCAGTGTATTGCTTGAATCTCAACTTATTGTTGTACTGAAAAGATGCACATTTCAAAATGGTTTAAACTAAGATTAAGCACTTCTAACACGTGAGCATGGTTGTTGAAACAACAAGCAAGTATTTTGGTTGCAACTACTATTAGCTGCAAACAAGCAAACAGAAAAAAAAAAACACAAATGATTAAGTGCTGAAAATTAAAAATTAAGTGTCTACCCTCACCATGAAAAGCGATCAACGCAGATTCCGCTATAATGGTGCAACTGCTTATAATCAAGCGGGTAGACTGTGTAATAGTGACTGTAGATACCTCATACAACAAAAAATAATAAAATTAAAAGAAATATGAAGGAAATAACAGGTATGATTTCAAAAGAAAAGTACAAACAAATCCCCAAAAGGTCGTATTCCCAGAGGGGGAGGAACTGCTGAGATGCAGCCAACCGTTCACTGGCTCTTCCCCCTCCATACAACCTGTGAAAGATGGAACTAAGGAAAGCACGGATAATACAGTAAGGTTGCACATAATCAAATTAAAAAATGTAAATTTTTATAACGACTAGTGGCGAATCGATTAATCAGACTAAATAGAAATATGCAAAACAAAATAAACAGAATCGTAATACAAAGGTAATCGCAGAAAATAATAACAGAAGCAATGCTATCCGATATAATTAATCAACTAAATGACAGAAAATTATCCAAAAAAGGAGGGAGAGTCTAGAAACAACAGAAAAGCAAGTGTAAAATAAACAAGTGGGTTCTTAAATTTCCCTAATTTCCAGATAAGGAGGTGGGAGCTAGAAACAATTCACATTGACGGTCTATATTGTCCGTAGCAGTTATATTAAATCTTTTCTTTGATTTAATGCATTGTTTGACTCCCGGCAGGGCATCTGATTTTTTTGGCCTCAACTAAATTTCAACATCCTTTCCAAGCGTTCCCTTAAACGAGTATTTCGCTAAAACTCCGTAACATCGAACACCTTCCGTCAGTGCAGCGTTTGTTGTTATTCAGTATGCTTTTTACATTCACCTTCTGTACGGCTTACAAGCTAGAGAAGTGCAAGTGGATAGCTACATAGATTGTGTTGATTTACAATAATATTTACAGTATTCGTTTATAATAATAAATATTTACACCTATAAAGATTGTTATTTAACATATGAAATGAGATTAATATATACAGAATTATTGGATAACTGAAACGATAAAGGAGAAATTTAATTATCAATTTTTTATTCATGCGTATTCAGTTCTTATGATTCGGTCCGTGTAGGAGTGGTCTGGCGGTCTTTACTAGCTGTGAAGTGTGTGACAACGCTTCCATAGCTTCTATCATTATAATATTCCTCTTAATTTTCAGTTCCTGTCCGATTTCGTTAGCATAAATTAATTAAAATTAAATTTTAATTAAAACTGACTGTCAAAAAGTGATAACCCGGATGGTAACTGAAGCAACTAACAATTTGTTTCATTTATAATGCTTTACATTAGTGGAAATCATGATTTTATTGTATTTATATGATGGTTTTGTGTTTCACACGTAAATGTTAAATAATATGCGTCAATTACTTTAAGTGAAATTAAGAGGGGGGGGGGCTTTTAAAAATAACATTTCATATAGGTGGTAGTTTGATAACTGTAACTCTACTGTATTCTCGAATAATACCACTGCTTAGGGTCCATAGCTCCAGTGCGATCTATCCAGGAGTTATATCAAGAAATAATGTTCCAGTGATTTGTAATAAAATTACTTGTAAAGTCATTACAGCTAAGCTATCATTCCTCGTGACTTTTAGTGTACCCGTTTTCAAAGAACCATCACAAACCCCTTTCGTAAACGAACTTACTTATGATGGAAGTGCTGTTTTTAAAGACACTAGGACTACCGCTGTATGTTTTGCAATCACTTAAGGTAAACGCATCTACGGGAAATGTTCCAGTATTCGGCTAGGACTAGACTGTTTCAAAATAAATGTTTTGTCAGCAGTGGCGGAATGGTCAGGGTGTCAGCTTGCCCAATGGCAAGTGGGCCCCTTTGCAATAACATTAGACAATATGTTAGCAGCGTGAAAATATAATAGTTGTGGGTGGGCCCCCTTTGTCTCCTGGTAACCAATATTTTTAGACCCAGTCTGCCACTGGTTGTGTGTATACGTGTTAATGATGATTTAATTAAAATTTAATAAATCCAGTAAAATGATTTCTTGTTTATAATCAGGCACGACCGCTGTCAAAGGATTTTATAATTACCGTATTTTCCACGCGACAAGCGCACCCTTGTTTTAGAATTTAGAAGGTAAATTTTGAGAAAAATATTTCATTGCATATATTAGAAACACAGATTCACGAGCGTTTGTTGAACAGCTTTTATTTTTATCATTGATACTGTTACAGTCATCATTTCTGATGGAAAGGCCACCTGGACGTGCCATCTCTAGTCACGGCTAAAGATAAAGAAATGACTGCGCGCACTTAGCCTTAGGACAGTAAGGGCAATAAGACGCAGGGCAATTTTAGGCAACATTTTCCAGGGGAAAAAAGTGCATCTTGTGTGTCAATGCAGAAAATATGGTAATTACTTTGACAAAAAATACTATCATTAACCATACTCAGTAGTCACGTGAGCTTGAACCACGGCCCACTCAAGTCTTGTGCAGTACTGCACTCTTCCGCTTGAACACTTAAAGGACCATATACGATTGCTAATATCAGATAAGCATTAAAGTTTTTTGTATCATAAGTAGCGGAAACTGACTTATGCTTATTCAGACTTCCGCAGGACGATGGAAAATAAGTGAAGAAAATCTTTGGCACTTTGTCGAGATCCAGCTTTCCAAAGAAGTCTGAATATTCTCACATGAATTTAATTGACTTAGTTTTGCGACACGACAAACACTCTTTCGAATGATATTCGAGTGTTCGAATATCATTAAATTCCAAGTGACGATACTGAAAATGATAATTTATACTTTTCATAGCTAAGACTTAAAACTAAAAATATTTAAATAAAAATAAATAAATATATAAAAATAATCTTAATTTTGAAGTACTTTAATCACCACCACTGTGCAGTTCTCTAAGTAGCACTGTAATGAACTCGATTTGAAGTAAACCCTTCAGTTATACACCTCTTGTGTGAACTGATAACTTTCGGTTCCGAGAATATCATTAAGAATGTTAAGAAGTGGCCAAGAATCGTGTTACAATCATAAATGTTGATAACATTTGTGACATTAATTCAAATTCTATTATTCATGATCCCACTGAACGCCATTCCAAATACGGAGGATGCGGAAAGGTCAGGGAATGACAACCGCATATACCCGGAACAATATGGCCTTAGTTGCTAATGCTCCTAAAAACCAAACAACAACAACTGAACGCCAGTAATTGGAATTTTAATTGGAATTATTATGAATACCGGCAACTTGTTGGAAAGAACTAAAATTTTGGTTAATTTTAAAATTCGATTCATTGTTTCGCTCAGAGTGCATAGTGGCATAGTATTTGGGGTCAGGCGCCACCGGTGGCTTCCCACATCTGCGCATTGCTCAAAGTGCAGTGGATACACAGAGATAGAGGTATCGCTGGCCGCCAATTAGCATAATGAAAAAATAACCACCAGTAAGGGCTGTAGTCTAACAAAGACACGAAAAATCTATAAAAAGATTGTCAGAAATGACAAACGTTAATCGACAAGTGTCAGGAGAATGCACCAAAAAATTCAGTTGTTTTTTTTTTTTTTTTTCCCGTGAGCTCTAACCTATCGAGAACTTAAACAGAGAACCTACAGATTAAGCAAACAGATCTCACTCCTGTCAAACAACGATAAGCATATTTGAAGACAATCAAGATGTTTGTTGAGGCTCATTTTGATTTGAACAGTAAAGTCAACAAAAAATTACCGTATATGCGCTTCAAAATTCTTCATCACAGAAAAATGCAGTTGGATGGCATTACTCAGTGGTGCTGTGTGTCTACCAGGTGAATCACTCCTAAAGATAACTATCCTATCCTAACATAGGATAGGATAGTTATCTTTTTATCTCCACTTCACATTAAAAGACTTCTTATGCGCTTTGCAGTCTGCGCAAGTAGCACAGTGGTATCGTTACCGTTCTCCCCACATCGGATGAAAAAGGACCGGGTTCGAATCCTGTCGATGACGCGAGGACCATTTATGGGCTTTTTTCACTCAGTAGCAGAGTTAGTCGGTCGCAGGCGTAAACAGCAAGGTTTCCCCCGAACCTGGGGTTTTACGTTTAGCAAATAGATCAGAGGACAGACACAATACACATGGCTAGATTAAATAACTTTTCGAGGTAATTTTTTTTTTATGCGCTCCACATGGTTCCAATAAGACAGAGGTTGTTATTAAGATATAAATATCTCAGGCGACAGTAGCATGGATTTTTCTCCCGGAAACTTGGATTTTTCGTCCAGCAAAACAGAAATCGACCTCAGAACACACGCAATTTACAGACAATATACACGGAGCAACGTGGCCTTAGTCGCCGGTGCTCCTAAAAAATATCTTGAGTTTAATGATGTACGAATCAGGTAGGCTGTTTTCTACAAATGCCTTCACACATTTTTCCAAGAAAATGGTAGTAAATAAATCTCCAAGTTGCATTTTATTATATTTTTATTCGATTTGATTCTTACGGATTTAACATTTTAATTAATTTCCAATACCATGTGGCTATACTGCATTTGAAGTTGTAGCTGTAATGCTTTTATACACTTGTCAAATTCTACGAAGCAAAAAGGTGTAAAATATACATTAAACAGACTGGAAAAAAAGAAGAAAACTTAGTCGAAAGGATGCATTTACGGTCAGCACGGTGGATTACAACTGCTATTCTACTCTCAGTAATGTATTCCATACTTTATCGAAATCGCCTCGGTTCGATTACAGATCCTATCCATGTAGAGGAATACTTCTCGTCAGGACAGCAGACGGAAATTTTGTGGGCCATTTTCACTCTGTGGCAGTTTTAGTATTAGCCATATAGTGCAAAGAAGCCACAGGCTTTTGCCGAACCGGCCACAAAAAAAAAAAAAAAAAAAAAAAAAAAAAAGGAAAAAATAGATAAAATACAAATTAAGCGTTTTTCTTCGCCCCCAACTACTTGCTGTGGCAACTTATTCCACAACAATTCGCTGGCTAAAAGAAAACTTCCTACAATCTAGTTTAAACTTCTTCTGTAATTTGAATTTATGGACCCCCAGTTCTGGAATTCTTTATAACAATGAAAATTCCACCTTCATACAAACCCCTCTCAGAGCCTTATAAACCTCAAGCAGGTCCTCTCTAAGGTCTTGGTTGCTAAGCGCTGTAGCCCACATAATTAAAGCCTTTCCTCGTACGGTCGCCCTTTTGTCGATCTCACTATGCGAGTTGTCCGTCTTTGGACCCTTTCAAGAAGCTTAATGTCTTGTTCTTTTTAGATGAGGTCTCCATACTTGGACACAGTATTGCAAATGTGGTCATACAATTGTCTTATACAGTGGGATTATTATTTCAACCGGAAATATTCCGGAAATTAGAAATAAAGATATTTCTACTGGATATTGTTCGATAAATCAGCCATACAACACCATGGGCTTTGCTGGCCACCTATTAACATTGCTCAGAGAACTTCATATCTGCTCGTACTGTAACTCCCAAATCTCTTTCGGCCTCTGTTTTTAATTAAACCCCACCAAGTGTATAATTATTTTGTGTTGCTATTAGACACAAAGTGATAAGTTATTTTGTGGAAAAACAACTTATATACACTTTTGGGTGATGTGCAGGAATGTGGAACCTACAGGGGAATAAAGTTAATATCTCATTCGATGAAGATCTGGGAAAGAATTGTGGAAGGAAGGATAAGGCAGGAGGCGGAAATAGGAGAGGAACAGTTTGGTTTCATGCTGGGAAGAGGAACAACAGATGCGGTCTTTGCTTTAAGGCAGGTGATGGAAAGATACAGGGGGATGCAAGTAGAGTTGCACATGGTGTTCATAGACCTGGAAAAAGCATATGATAGAATTCCTAGACAAGAGGTATGGAGATGCATGAGGGAGAAGGGTGCATCAGAAAAGTACGTAAGGTTTGTGAAGGAAATGTACGAGGGAGCGGTGACTCAGGTTAAGAGTAGGTAGTGTAGGTATGACTGAGGGGTTCTCTGTAGAAGTTGGACTGCACCAGGGATCAGCTCTTAGCTCATATCTGTTTGATCTGGTAATGGATGTGTTGGTGAGAGAAGTGAAGAGTAGAGCACCATGGAGCATGCTGTTCGCGGATGATATCGTACTGTGCGAACCATCCTAAGGAAAGGTAGAGATGAAATTGGAGGAGTGGAGGAAAGCGTTGGAAGAGAGAGGCATGAGGATAAGTAGAACAAAGACAGAATATATGGTATTGAATGGAGAAGATGAGAGTTCTATAAAACTGCAGGAGGAAAAGCTACCATCAGTTTCGAAATTTAAGTATCTGGGATCGAACGTTGAGAGGGATGGAGGATTGAGTGCAGAAATACAGCATAGAGTGTAATGTGGATGGTTGAACTGGAAAAAAGATGAGTGGGGTGCTGTGTGATAAGAAAGTAAATTGTAGAATGAAGGGAAGAGTGTATAAAACTGTGGTTAGACCTGCATTGATGTACGGTGCTGAGACATGGGCGATTACAAGGGCCCAGGAGAAGAAGACGGAAGTGGCGGAGATGAGGATGCTAAGGTGGATGTGTGGTGTGACGAGGAAGGACAGGATAAGAAATGACTACATCAGAGGTACGGTTAAGGTGGGCCTCTGAGTAAAAAAATGCAGGAATCTAGGTTAAGGTGGCTTGGACACGTGGAACGAAGAATTGAGGAGTATGTGGGGAAGAGGTGTGAAAAGTTGGAGGTGATAGGGAAGAGGAAGAGGGGGAGACTTAAGTTGAGATGGAAGGACAAGGTGGCAGAGGATTTAAAAGAGAGAGGATGGAGGAGAGAGGAAGCCCAGGATAGGGAGGAATGGAGGAAAAGAACTAAGGACGGAAATGCCGAGCCCATATAAACGTGGGAAGAAGGCGAAGATAAAGAAGAAGAAGAAGAAGTATAAGTTGTTTTGTGTTTCCCAAGTGTAAGGCATTAAAACATAGCTGCCACTTTTCTGATCATTCTTGAAGCCTGTTAAAGTCATCCTGAAGGAGCGCTGCTTGATACTGATCATTAACGACTCTCCCAATCTTTACATTTTCTGCAAATTTTGACATCACGCTCTCTATTCTTTCGTCGATGTCGTTTATGAAAATCAGAAAAAAAAAAACAGTGGTCCAAAAACCTATCATTGGGGGATCCCACCCCTGAGGCCACTCCGCAGTCCATCTTAGAATCTTTTCAGTAATTTCAATATTGTTCCAGCTTATACATTTCCAGCTTCCAGTTTATAATGTCTTATGAGGGACTGAGTCAAATGTCTTCCTAAAATCCATATCAACTATGTCGAAATTGTTCCCTACATCCAGCTCCAGAGTTGGATGTGCTGATAGAGCGTACGAGGTTAGGTAAACATCATTTTCCCTTAACAAAAGTTTTAAGAATGACATTTCTATCTAAATGTCCTTGGATTGAACTCTTAATCATTGCCTCCAAGGTATTCCGTACTACTGAAGTTAGAACCATCTTTATGTATTAGCGATACGTTGGCGCTACTCCAATCCAAAGAAATCTCTCCAATGATGCCCTCTTTATTAACCTCACTGGTTCAATACATCCTCTGGTCGCCTCTCTGAAAATTACTGGGTATATGCAATTACCTCTAGGAGATATGTCTTTAGACTCGAAAGTTTTTCAAATAAGTAGTCATCTGAAATTTCGAAATAACTACACTTGTATTTTCATGTCTCGGCCTCAGTCGCACAGCCTCTTCTCAGCATGAAGGATCTTTCGTCAGTAAAGGCCGATGTGAAGTTCCTGTTTAATGCATACGAATTATCAGCTGGGTTATTTAAGACTTTCCCTCACCCAGTACACAAGGGTCCGATCTGATTAGTTTTCTTCTTCTTTGTATTCACATACATGAAAAACTCATTGTTTTTCATGTATGTGAAAAAACAGCCTTTTCATACTCAGCTTTGTTCTCCCTAACCTTATCTGTGGTACCATTCAGATGAACTTGTAGCTGTTGTAGGCTTCAGTAGTTTTTCTCCCTCTGTAACTTTCGCCCTGCCTTTTTCTGCTCTATTAGACTGGCCAGCTCCGTATTCATCCATCTCGGCATTTTCCTGGTGCAATATTTTATTAATGGTATATTAGTTTCATGTTATACTAGTTCATGGCTTCTGTGATTATGGCTTTAAAAGTATTCCATAATTCTAATGTATTTGCCCTCCTACCTTGGAATCCGTCCTATTGACAGATGTCATACAGTGCCTTAAACTGTTATAGTCTCCTTATCTGAAATACTTGTGCCTTTACCTCTAACGACTGTAACGTCTTTCTTTATCTTCCAACTAACGACTGTCTGATCACTATTTGCCAATGTTTCCTGCAGTTAATAGGTCTTGGGCGAGTGTTAAGTGAGCTTTTCTCCAGTTGAATATTTATTTATCCAGAAAACGGGAAAATTGACCATAGAAACAGACATCATTTATAGTCTAATTTTGTTTGGGCCATGAGATGCGATTCATCTGATACCGAAGAAAGCTTCTTGGTTCAATCACTTCATCTAAATTACGGGAGGTAACCGATGTTTTTTGATATGCGATGATGAAAGAATTATGAGACTCTTCTCATATCATCCCATGTTTGCTATATAAAAATACTATTGTATTTAGGCCACCCGAATAATTAAATTCATCTGTCGCGCTGTGTCTTATGTCTGTTAATTGCGTGTGTTCTATGGTCGATTTGTCTGTTTGCTGGACGAAAAACCCCAGTTTCTGAGGAAAAAACCTTGCTATCTACGCCTGAGACCGACTAACTCAGCCACGGATTGAAAAAAGCTCATAAAGTTCCTCGCGTCATCGACGGGATTCGAACCCGGGCCTTTTCCACCCACCCGGTGTGGGAAGGACGGTGACGATACCACTGTGCTTCCCGCGCAGACCGTGTTTGCTACATTGGTTATGAAAAATAACAGTTAATTACACGTTCATAATGTTCTTGCAGATGGCTCAGCGGTTATAATCGCTTTTCTCCCCACGCCGCTTGAAAAAAAGTTGTGGGTATGAATCATCAGTGATGCGAGGAACTTTTATGGGCCATTTTCTCACCGTGGCTGATTTAGTCCATTTCAGGCGAGGATGGAGAGGTTTTTTTGTCCAGCAAAACCGGCAAACCGATCACAGAACATACGCAATTTACGGGGATAGTACACATAAGTGGCTGAATTTGTTCTCTCTCGGGTAACCCTAATATGATATATTTAAATTTATTTAACACGTTCACGCTGTGGATGAGCAGATGTGACTAGTGAGTATTCATATGTATACGTATATACATAGAGGGAGGTTACATATACGATATCACTGGTAATCTGTTATTTCACTGTCTGAAGATGAAACCACTGATCGACGACAGAACCAAGGGAATCACAGAAGATGAAGCCACTGATCGACATCAAAATCAAGAGGGGACTGCTATTGTAATGTGGGACAAGTCACGTCATAATAAGTATTACTCATATAAGGAACAGCCAGCTGTACACTGTCCTGGACCATTTGTCTATCAAGGATGTTATCTGAATTCCCAATTCAGTAATTTCTAAGGGATCCCCACGTCACTGATTTAGTCTGTTTTTAGGCTAGGTTTGCAAGTTTTTTCCTCCCAGAAACTCCGGTTTTTCGTCTAGAAAACTTACCACAGAATACAGCCTTAGTTGCTCTGGCATTAAACACAAACATAACCTGAGCTATTTCTGCTGCGAACTTTAAACGATGAGAATGTTTTAGGCTGCTATTAACAAAATTACTTAGCTCCAGGGCAAGCATGAATGTTTCTACAAGGAGTGGGAAGAGGAGATTCCTCTTATTGAGAACCACAGCTTGTGAACAGGAGCTTCTTTCACATCACATTCATTTAAGGAGATTTCGACATCCGAGAGAACTCGACACTTTTCGAGATTTCGTCCTCTAGGAGATGCAAGTATAAGGTATAAGGTATAAGGTATAAGGTATGTTAGTGTCTAACGGCTCCTGGGATTTCTCCCATCTCCGCGGGTGTACATTGTATCGGGGCCAGAGATTTGAAGTGTGTGGGGGTCATGTGCTGTGTATTGTGTTGTGCCCTTTGTTCCTCCGGTCTATTAGCCGCCGAGCCCCTAGTGGGACCCGACGTTACCACACCATGCCACGGGGAGGCTGACCGGGTGTACCACTGTAGCTAGAGTACTCTGGCGGGTCCTGCCACCTACTTTCCTGGGATTTCAGTGGCTAGGACCAGATTTAAGAATGAGATGATCGCTGTTTCTTGAGCAACGGTTGTAATTTTAACAGAGCGTAGGGTTGTTCGCTGATAACTTGTTCTAGGGCCAAATAGGTCGGGCAGTAATTTTGATGTTTTTAGATTTAGACCTGTGGGGGCATGAGTGTGTGTGTATATAAAAATATATATACACACACACCCACACACAAATATATATATATATATATATATATATATATAAACTAAAAAAAAAAAAAAAAAAAAAACGTTGTGCAAGAGAAAAGTAAGGGAGGAAGGCAAAAAGACTGGAGGGTAGGAAACAGAAGAAAGGGGCCAATAGAGAAGATGGCCCCTGATGACAGTGTGGCATGCCCAACGCCTCACCAGAGAGAAGAGTGGGGTGGCGGGTGGACGAAAACCACCTCCCCACAAAAAAAAAAAAATAAATAAAAATAAAAAATAATAATAATAAATAAAAAAAAAAAAAAAAAAATCATTCTGTAAGAGAAAAATAGGGGGGGGGGGAGTAAAGAACGGATGGCAGGAAACAGAAGAAAGCCGGAAAAAAAAAAAAAAAAAAAATGAGAGAGAGATATACCCCGCAAGTTCAGGGTAGGTACAGCTAGCACGGCCAGTCAGTTGCAGCCGACAACTTGCTGGAAATCCAGCAGTGCGAGTGCTGCTATGGTGGATAGGTCATGTTCAGTAAGGTCTAGTTCAGGTGCCGTCATTGGGACTCCATTTGGTGAGTCTTTGTCGCATCCAGACTGAAGGCTGGTCCAGTAGTCCATCAGAACGAACAGTGGGGGTGGTCAAAACCGGGAGTCCAAGATTAATGGTCAAGTCCAGGGATCGATGCTAGGCCTCTTCTTGATGAGATGTGTCACGTCTGGTCGAGAAAAGTTTGTCCAGGAATCAATGATGAGGAATTTGTCAAAGTATGTGTGGACCCTGTCTTTGATTGCACTGCTGGTCAAGTCTTGTGCAAGTTGGTCCAAGGCATTAGCATTCATGGCTCAATGATGAATAGCAACAATTGGCAGTCATGGTTGTTATGACCTATTGATTCGGATACTAAGGTGGTGGTAGTGCTTTCTGCCTGGTAAATAAGTCCATTGCAAATTGAGTCAGAGCTCGGTAAGTTTCTTCATTCTGTAGGGTGAGGTGTTCTTGATTTTGGTAGTTGAAGCGTAGTTTTGTTATTAGGATCCTCCTGAAGTCCTCGTAGATTTCACAGCTGTGGGCAAGGTGCTCCCACGTCTGATCCTCTCCACAGTGGCAGCGGGGTGAGTCTGAAATTCTGAAGTCATGTAGTTTTTTCTGGAAGGAGCCATGTCCAGTGAGGAGGTAGGTAGCATAGAGTCCTGGTGAAAACCAGACAGGTGTGAGGGGGTAGAAGGCCCTGACATCAGGGAGGAATCTTTTGGTGACAGCGCCTTTAGTTGATGTCTGCCATCTTTCTTGCCAGGTGTCTGTTAGATGTTCATTAAGTCTCATCTTTTCAGCGTTTCTATTATTTGCTGGGTCAGTGGTGAAACCTGCACAAGTAACTGCTCTTCCTTTGGCTATTTGGTAGAGCAACCCATGACGAACAATCTCCAGGTCCAGTGGAAGAGATCCAGTGAGGACCTGTAGCGCATGGGTGCTGACAGTGCGACAAGCACGCGAGGACAGAAGGAGAAGAGAGCGCTGGATAGTTCCTAGGCGCGATCTGTTTACTACGGTATTGGCCTTCTTGTACCAGACTCCAGAAGCATAGGTGATAACCGGGATGAAAACTGCCTTATAGAAGAGTGACAGCGTTCTCTTCTTTAAGCCCCAGTCCTTCCGGGCAACTCTTGAGACTTGGGCAGCATACTTCCTGATCTTAATCCTGAGTTGGTCTAGATGAGGAGTGAAGGAAAGGTTTTTGTCTAAGATCAAACCTAGATATTTAAGCTCTGTTTTTAGTTTTACTGTAACACCATTGACCTTGATTTGGGGTGGTCTTCTCAAATCAAGGGTGCCTTTTAGTAGGATCGAATTGGTTTTCTCTGGGGAGATCTTTAGGTTGTTATGCTCTGCCCAAGCTTGAAGGGTGGAGATGGCCTGGTTGGCAGTTGCTTCTAGTTGGGTTCTGTTATTGGCAGAAAAGAGCATGACCAGGTCATCTGCATAGGCCTGGGTTTGTACATTGTTGAGTTTGGTGTTCAGGAAATCATCCAGCACCAGATTCCAGAGGAGAGGCCCCAGGACAGATCCCTGAGGGCATCCCCTGAAGACTGGTCTGGAGACACTGCAGTGGGGAGCAGACACGACAACTCGCCGGTCCTGGAGATAGGTCTTGATGCATCTATATAAGTTTTCTGGGACATGCGCTCTTCGGAGTCTGCCCAGGACGCTGGGCCACCAGAGGGAATCGAAGGCACCAGCAAAGTCAAAGGAGATTAGTAGAAAGTATTTGGAGTTGCAGTTGGTAGCAGCTTCAATGATTGTTTCCAGTGCATCAATCGTGGAGCGTCCTTTCCGGAAACCGTACTGCTTAGGTGAGGAGAGACCAGCGTCATTGTAGTGGGCTTCTATTCTATGGGAGATCATCCTTTCGAGAAGTTTGCTGAAGACTGGCAGCAGTGCAATGGGCCGGTAAGATTGTGGCAGATCATGTGGTTTGGTTGCATTCTTCAATATAAGTCTAAGGATTGCAGTCCTCCATTGTGTGGGGAAGAATCCTTGGTGGAGACAGTGGTTTAACAGGTTGAGTATTGTAGTGGGAATAAGTTCAATGGCCTTCTGGACGATTTCTGGATCGAGCATGTCTCTGCCCGGAGCCTTCTTGTTTCTGATTCTAGATGCAGCTAAGTTGAGCTCGGTTGTGGTGAAGGGTTCTTCAATTGCAGTTGTGTGATATGTTTCATTTTCCATGCAGAGCTGTAGCTGTTCCGGTGTGTGTGGGTCAGCAGGCTGCTGAAATGTAGCGTCTAAAATATTATTGATAGTATCTTGCCACGATCTTGTATACAGTCCGTTCGGTAATTTTGTGGTTGATACGACCTCGCCTCTGGGAAGCTTGTTAGTGGTCACTTTGTACACAATCCCCCAGGGATCGGCGTTCCCTTCAGTGCTTACCAGGGCTTCCCATGAGCGCCTTTTGCGCTGTTTTATTGTTGTGGTATACTGGTTCCTGGTCACTCGATATTGCTGCAGTAAAGCCTCTGTTTCTTCTGGAGGCCATGTTCTTCTTGCACGTTGATAGCGTTTTCGTCGGTAAATGACTTCGCGTCTAAGAGCCTGGAGTTCAGGTGACCACCAGGGGACAGCACCAGGTGTGAATCTCTTCTTTTTGATAGCCTTGTTTGCAGCATTACTGACGAGCTGTGTAATTGCACATTGATGCTGGTCTGGGCTGAGGCCGCTAGGAGATGCAAGTAGAGAACATACTTTGAGAACCCATTGGGAACCTACATTGGGAAGACATGTAAAATAAACAGAAAATAATTCTAAGATATCGTGACCGCATGTCAAAAGAGAAGGAGTTTATGCATTTGGAATCGCAAACAGAAGTGTTTTACATCAAATAGCATAATATTTGACAAATGATATATTTTTTAAAATAAGATATGAATATTATAATACTTTTTCCTATCACGTCACTCGTGATGTAATTTTTTTTTGTACTTTTCATTTGATTATTGCCATTTTGTTTTCTTTAAAAGATTGGCAAGCATTGTCTTCCAATATTTTCATTGGGTGGGCAAAGAAACTAAGTCTTTCCCGTTTCGGCCCAACTGCATATGTGAAATATAGTAGCTCCATTCTGGATGAATCGATTGAAAATAAAATATGGAATTGGTGGTTCTTCATGAAATTCATGGACCAAATTTAATTTTGCTCTACATTGGGAACCATCATTCTCAGATCTTGTTTTCATTTTGCTCATCAAAACATGAGGGTGAGAGTATTTCAACCGCCTTTTGAAACGAGAAAGTTTATAGGCTTTTTTTAAAAACTTTCTGGAAAACCCACTCCTTAGGGAGTAGGGTTTCTAGCCTGCACAACATGCAAATCCCGATTAAAAAAAAAAAAAAAGTAGAAAGTAGTCGATACACCAAGGAACCCCTTGAATTCCCTAAACAATGAGCAGGAGATAATCTGGTGAAACGAATAATTAGCATCACTACTCCAAATATCTGGCAGACTAGGTGGTCTGATTCTCCCAAGGGAGGCTATAACGCGGAAGTTCTTCCCGGACATTCAGTGCATCTACCCACGACCTAGGGCTCTATACCACCTTCCTCCTTATGAACACGGTTCCTTCAGGAGAAAACTGTTTGATTTTGTCATCTCTGAGATACTACAATGTCACTGTGGAGAGGAGGAAACGTGTGACCACCTCACACATGAATGTCCCCTCTACGAGGATTTACTTTCCATTTAGGAACCAGGAGCAGTACGTGTTGCGAAATGAAGACTTCTATCATGCCTTTGCGCACTTTGCACAGGAGCTCTTCTGAAGACAAAGAACTTTCCCACGACCTTAAAAACCACGGAATCCTGAGGACCGCTAGACGCAAAGTCACCGATCACAGCTTGTCTTTTAATAAATCGCAAATCTAAAATCCGCCAAACCAAACCTTAGGGGAAGAAACTCTAATATAGAAGCCAGAGGAACGGTCTTCCGGACAATGATAACATCATGACATAACCTGGTTGAAACTCACGTAAGTTTCAACCTGACTGTGACAAAACAAAGGAGCTCATATCCATGCCAAAAGCATGGATATGAGTATTAGATCCAAACAAACCAACTCTAGACCAAACAGGATGTATTCCTAAGAGGACTACATTATGCTCCATGAGATACCAAAGACACCTGGATGGACTCGACTTTCAAAACGGGGTAGGAACCCCTGAGCTACAAACAGCATATAATAGTCTCCGTGATTGGACCTTTGTCCCATGAATGACCTACTGATCTTGACGCTCTAAACTGGACCTGACGCTGGGAGGACAGATGGGACACCTCACCAGAGACTGCAGCTGATCTGTTGCCTGTGTTGCCATTTTAACGTCATGAGCACGACGCACTAGCCTCTCTCACTTTGTATCCCTTCTTTCCCTGGGAAGGGGGTGGTTCTCTGTCCCCACCTCCTGCACCCCCTTTCTCCTGGTGGGGCCCGTTCCCACTGATTACTTGGGGATGCCTTCCCTTTCATCCCCATTTTTATAACCCCCTTCCATTTCAGTCTCCCTCCGCACTCTGACTTACCAAACCTACCGCGAATACTTCTAATTCGAATTAAACCAAAATCACCGTCCAAATTTAACTATCATGCAAATATAAACTTCTTTTGACCTTAAATAAATCCCAACGTTAAAAAAAAAAATATATATATTTTTTTTTTAGCGTTGGGGTTGAAACCTGAGGCCCTTGCCTCTGAAATCTTCGGAAACTGGGTGGCAAGGCCTGCCAGAGTACTTATAAATCTACTGGGTGGCTGACCACTAGGGCACTGGGTGCCCTAGACCCACTGGGTGCTGTGGGTCCACTAGGGCCCAACCGCTAAATGGTCAGAGATACAACGCTACATAACACTACACCACATTCACCCATACACTTTTAAATCTCTGGCCTCCACAGAGTTCTGTGTCAAATGAACAAAGCATACAATGTAGAGATGGAGGAAACCCTTGGTACCGTTAGGCAGCTAACACACTTTACACTACTCCAAAGTGGAGATTATGGTGCGTTTTGTCAGTTTGTATTTAAATGTACAGAAACAACCCGGGGTGACCCAAGGTTTCTTGGGAAATAAACTGATTTTAATAATAATAATAATAATAACTACAATAGAAAGTGTTATAATCCTTAAACTGTTGATTTTCCTTTATATATTGCTTCTTAATATCCTTACTAATAAGTAATTTATATAATACGTATATTTTTTGTTTTCTATTTAATTTTGAATAGGTTAACTGACGTCGGAATGAGCGAATAAAAAACGCAGCATCTGGTAAAGATGAGGGTTCGAAAGTGTAAGATGCGTTTGCTGTGAGTGCGAGATAACCATGGGAACAAATACTCCACAGTGGCTCCCCATGATTGCCAAGCCCAACATTATCACAATGTAAGTATTGCATTCTTTATATCCAAGTTATATCAGTTATGGCCTGGGCAGGTAGTACAGTGTTTATAATCACCATCGTCCAACGCCGGGTGAAAAAGGCCTGAGTTCGAATCCTGAGGAATTTTTATGGGCTTATGTCACAACGTCGCTTTTCTATTCGGACTCAGGTGAGGGCTGCATGGATTTTCTTCCGGAAATTTGGGGTTTTTTCGATCAACAAACCGACCGAAGGATACATACATAATTATCCTGATGCCTCCAATGACTGCAGTATCCAATTACTCGTGTAGAGACGTGGAAATAAAAAGATTTCTGTTTCTAATTTTTCAGTTAAAATATGTTCACGATTGGAAATACGTTCCTCCAGTATGTGGTGGAACCGTTTGCCCCCTCAAACCAGAAAAAAAATAAATAAATAGGTTGCTGATATGTCATTAAACTAACGATAATCTCGGATTAAGAACGATTGATGATGATTGAGAAAGTCTGGTGCGAAGTTTTTCAATCAACATAATTACTAATTGAACAATATTAATTAAGCTTTGTTGTTTTGCGTTTCGTTAAAGTAATTACATACACTATATAGATTGAGAAACATGATTTCGTGAACTACACGTATATAGTTATTATCCAGTTGTTTACTTATTGGGGCGGGGGTTCTACAAAAAAATCTATGCGCCAGCGTATGCGGGTTTCTTAATCTGACCTTTTTAGGCGCGTTTGCATATATACAGTACATATGCATAAGCGCCTACTGCCTTCACTTTGTCCGATCGTTCGTCCGTCCACATGACTTGACTCCTTCCTAGTGGACAGATTTTCGTGAAATTTTATGTTTAGTTTGTTTTTTTTTCAGAAAGATTTGTCAAGCCAATTTCATTAAAATCGCATGAATAGAAATTTGCCAATTAATATCTTTTTAATAATACAATTAATAAATTATATGTGAAAGAGAAATCCATAGATTTAATGTAGTTTAAATACCGCATTGTTACCTTTAGCCAGTGCCTGCCGTGAATTGTTTTGTAAGACTTATGAAAGTGGTGTCGCTTGTGAAGAGATACACAGAGAGAAAGGAGACTTATACAGGAGAACTGTAATAAATATTATACAGTTGTAAATTAATCTGAATTTTAAATTTAGAGGACGTAAAACTATAAAGTTTTATCAAGTATTTTTTATAAAGTTGTAATCTTATAACTTTATAAAAATACGTAGGAGAGACAACAGAATTTTGCTTCCAAATCTGCCACACGATTTTTTCCTCTCGTGCGAGGGATATTGAAGAGATAAGGATTACATCGGATGGTTTACATTCTACCCGATGTATAATCTTTTCTTACGTTATTAGTTTTCAGTAAGAAGATATTCTTTAGTCCTGACAAATCATATATGAACCGACAGAGGGCACATAAGATCTGCCTGCGTCTGGTTCTCATAGTTATGCTGAAAAGGCAGCTACTTGCTTACGCGCTATCTGTTTAGCCAGACTTTTATTTATTTGATTCGCATTTTAGGAGTACTAAATTCGCAATATTTTAAAGGTTGAACAGTTTTAGTTAGTATAATTATTAGTAGTGGCGAATGATGCAAGGAAGCAAGCTCATACAACAACATCAATCATCTGTCCATCCTCTCTAATAATAATATGTCGAAACCTTCCTTAAATTTATTCAAATTACCCATTGCCACAAGACAAGACCAAAATTTGTTCCAACAATAAATATCTTTTTGGCTGAAGAAAAATTTAATTTTCATACAAATTGTATTTTGATTTATGCCCCGTTTGTGTGTGTATGTCATCCGAGAAAGAATAATGATGCCGTGAGTATTTAGTTTACAATTTAGAGAACCGAAGACTTTCTTGATAAAAGTACCCTTTGTGCCCCTGACTAACTTTCCTTGCTCTTCTCTGGGCCTTCCAAAAGATCCACCATCCTTTCTAAAATGGAGCTTCCAGACCTGTAACACATAATCATCACCTTATACTTAACTTGTCCCTTGAGGACTCTTATACAACGGGATAATCACTTGTTTGTCCCTGTCAGGAAAATTTTTGTATATCATTGACAGAATCACATGGGCTGGTCTAGCAGCCTATCTGCGCTACTCAGAGAACTTCATATTGGACTGTACAATTACCCCTAGGTCTTTTTCATTCTCCACTGTTTCAGTGTAAATTATCAATGAGCATCATACCCAGTTGGTACGTTGCTCTGAGAGTACTGCTATCCATAGGCACAACTTGTGTTTATGAATGTTAAACCTCATTGTCACTTTTCAGACCATCTGCCTAATTTTTCTAGGTCTTGTTGCGGCAGCACTCTCTGATTCCTGTCATTAACCATCCTGCCAACCATTGTGTCATCAGCAGGCAGACATTAAGCCTGATATGCCTTCATCAGTATCATTAAATGAATACTGAAAATAGTAAGGAGCCCAGCACTGAACCTTGAGGACTCCACTAATAATATTATTCCAATAAGAGCAGTGCTCATTAATAACTACCCTCTGTCTTTTGCGAAACGATCCCTTCATCTATGGCAGTAACTTTCCCCTAATTCCACACTGCTCCAATTTGTATACCAGACTTTCATATGGAACAGTGTCAAAAGCTTTATTGATATCTATGTATACGGTGTCAAAATTATTTTTTGCATCCAGTTCTTCAATTAACTGCGTCACAGTAGCTAATGAGATTGATCAAACAATATCCCCCCTTAACAAATGCATGCTGTGATTTCCATATAACTACATTCCTGTCAAGATACTCCTGCTTCGTTAACCATTGAGATCGTTATTTTCTCCGGAACTTGACTTTTGTTCCGGAGAAAATAAGTCGCTCGACCATGAGTCGATGCTAGTCAACATTATTTTGCGATATCGCTGTAGACATTTGCAAAAATTAAAGAGTAATCACCCTAACGAAGGTTTCACTTTCGTTGCAGTTAGTTTATGAAAGTGAAACTTTAATTCTTTCTTTAACTTCCGTGTAAATGTCTGCAGTGATATTATGTGATTTCAAATTTGCAGAAGGTCATACATCTGTGCATTTATTTCTTTTCTAATCGAAGACATGCACGATCCCAGGAAACTTCCATAATGAAGCCTTTCTGATAATGAAGGGTCACCGGTAATTCCTTCTACATACAATCGTTACTTACAGATTCTACTAACTTGTTAAAATTATTTAGGAATTCATTTCTGAATTCCTAAATAATTTAGGAATTCATTTCTGGGCTAAATTCATTTCTGAACCACAATGGGCTAAATATTCATTACAGTATATTCATTTGTTATGACTACAATGTTAGGCATATTAAGCAAAATTGCGTTCAATAGTAAGTGGAATTTTATTATGCTGACTAATAAAATCAGAATGGGCAAAAACGCAGCTGCAATTAAAATCCAACTGAAAACTGCTTGAAGTTATTTGATTGAAATAGGGTTTCAGGTCAATGCAACTAAACCGAATGAAGTTGTCGGTAATTTACATATAACGAATCCACACGACATTCACGGAAGAAGTATTTATTAATAATCAATTACTTAATTTGGAAAGTATTACAACGACTGTGCTTTTAGCTGCTCTAAATATTAAAAGCCCCTATGGAGTTAGAATTAAGATGTGTTTGTCAAAATATGCTGATTTTATTGTTGCACTAGAATGGCCACTGACGATGTTAAGTATACAAGGTAATTTCATAAATTTCTATGCTTTGACGTGTGTAACACTGGAGGTCTCGTTCTAACTATGCTATAGTGTGCTATATGTGGCACAAGCCATTTCTAGTAAAATAAATAAATAAATAAATTTTTCTGTTTATACTCCGGGACGACCAAATGATCAGAGGAGTTCACAAGATAGACAGAATACAAGAAACAGCACCGTATTCAGCAGTCACAGGCTTGAACCCCGGTCACTCAAGGCACGTGTACTTAGTTACTGCGCCTATTTCTGCAGAAAAATTTCTTTCAGCTGCTGGTTCCTTAATTTTCATGTTGTTACCTTAAAGGAGCTACAATTGTCTCAATAAAAGAACCACATTCTTTGATATTATTATTACATTATGTCCGGATAAGAATGTATCTCTATGCCAAACAGAGAGAGATGAAAAGTTTGAAACAGTTTCTTAGGGTTGGTTACTATGAGAGAGAGAGAAATACTTTCTGGAATTTGGTTGGCAACGATCCGTTAATCATATAACATGGGTACTGGCTATGGGAAGGTTTTCCATTGTGAATACGCTATAATTGCAACGATTTTTACCTTAATCACAATGAAGATAGAGGTGCCTGAATATTATTATTATTTATGTTTTGCCATCTAACGTTCTCATTTAACTACACATTTTGGCAAAATAATAGCCAACTTTTCTGCTGTTGCTTGAAGCGGGGTCGGATTGGAAAGAAAACTTTCCCTGAGAAAATAAAAGCATTTTTGTTTGGATCTGTGCTGAGATCTTAACGAGAGTTCAGAGGGTGCCAAGGTGCCCTTCCCCCCTGTTTTTCTTTGACAGCTTGCCTAACCTCCGGAAGGAGAAATCTGCGAATTCTTGTGTGTCCCTCCTGATTTTTATTATAATTCCTTTCAGTATTCCAAGAAGAGACATCGCCAAAGTATACTATTACGTGGCAATAGTAATTTCTTGATAATGTCCTAGAGCTCGTTCGGTTTTCATGTCGAAGAGTGCTGTGTTTCCACGTCTGCTTTATTTTAAATATTCTTACATTTCTGGGAAAAGGCCATTATTTTCTTTTGTGTATTGACTAAGTTGGACGCAAAATTTTATTAACATGATTCTGATATCTGGAGCGCTGTGATAATGATCTTCTACTTATCTTTCATGGTGGGAAGAAAGTAATATAAAAGACTTAATTTGTAAGAAATGTATCACTTATACTGGTGGTGGAATCCATGCTCTGCCTGTTTAAATTTAGCGTTTTTTGATATTTGACCAAACTCTTTTCTTCCTATACGTAATTTATACAGGAAGTCTTCACTGTTTATCTTAATTAAATTCCTAGATGAACAACGGAGCCGATCAGCCTCGTATGTATTGACTTGTATGTGACATATACTGGGTGAAAGATATATTCCAAAGAAAAAAAAATTCTGCGTAAAACAGTACAAATATAAAAGAATTTCTAAAGAGAAAAACAATTAGCGACTCATATCACCCCCCCCCCCCTTCTAACTCTGTGTACGAGTTGCCCTCTCCCGCCATTCGTGTTCTTGAGTCGAACTGTTTTTCTCCTTTGTATAAATTTCATGTAATGTGAACTATAAATAAACAAAATAGTTACCAATTTATTTCCGTAACGACTTGAATACATTGGCCTCATTTTACTTTGAGAGAAAGAACTAATTTTCGGTTGTTTTGTTTGTCTTTCTTTTTCGTAGTAGAGTTCTTCGTAACAGGAAATTGCATTTAAAGCGATCAAACCATCCATGACTACCATTAAAATCATTCGTACTTTCGCCCAATTCTTGATTTACGCGCATATGTAAACTCGGTAATGTTCGTGGTATTCGTAATAAGCTTGAGACACTTGAGCAGATACTCCTGTCCCAAATGGCTGATGTCATCTGCATGTCTGAAACCTGGCTGGAACCACAACAAGAATCAATTGCCTCCGCCCAAGCTGCCGGTTACAAATCTTTCTTCACCTCCCGATCTCACACCTGTGGTGGGGGTGTTGTTGCTCTTATCATAAGTGCTAGCAGACTTGAGTTCGTACATGTAGTCTCCAGCAAATCCAGTCTATTCGAAGCATTGATGCTCAGACAATCAATGATATTGCGTCTTGGCTAATAAATACGCTCCACACATCTGCCATCCACCTCATCTGCGGAGATTTTAAGTCTCCAAAATCTTCATGAGTGACTTATGGCTAAGATTGCACCTAGTGGCCTCAGGATCATAAATGAAGTCCCAACTAGAGGTCTTCATCGCCTGGACCTCATGTTATCGTCTGTTTCCTGTAGCGTCGACATTAAACCTGAAACTCACTTTGAATCCGATCATGAACCTATCGTAGTCCTACTGCAGCTCCCAATGCCCAACTTTAATGTCTCCCACAACGTGAAAAGGAAGATTATCATCTCTTCCACCTTCCTACAACCGAACAGATGCCATTATGCAGCAAGATTAATTCCCTGGGGAGTTCTTGAATCAGGAGATCCGGAACTGACTATAGACATTAACTAGATGGTTGCATACTGTTACCATGTTCTCAGCAGCTAAACAGGTCAGTATCTCCGCTAGAACTAATGCTTGGTGGTCTTCGGAGCTAAATTACAATTTCAAATGCAAACAATCCCTCCATAAACAATGGAAACAGTCTGGTACAGCATATGACCGAATTCAGTACTCCAAAGCTAGAGCACTGTTTAAGAGACTGAAGTCTCAAGCCATTAAAAAATATACTGACAAGACCTTATCCAAAGGCAAAGAGCCATATACCCGTAACTCTGAACCAGGTTCCAACTTCAATCCAGTTGAATGGATCAACTATGTAGCCAGATTCCAAGACAACACCACACAACCATATGATTACCAACCAGACTCCATTTCTGGTCCAGATGATGAGCTGTTTTCCATTCAAATCGATCGACAGCAGCTCCTTCAAGCCATCAACTCGCTGCGTCCGTCATGCACCGCTGGCGTCGATAAAATCCCGCATTTCATCGTAAAGTGCCTCAGTCCATATATCCTTGATCCTCTGCTCTGCTTTTTCAACTTCATCCTCTCTCATAGAGTGTTTCCTGCATCCTGGAGCAAATACGCTCTCGCCCCACTACCTAAAGTTCAACTACCAAGCCAGCCGAAGCACTATAGACCGATATCCACTGCATCCACGCTCCTAAAGCGCTACTGGAAAAAGTCCTTCCTCCGCATATAACACGCCATCTTCTTCCACAACCATCAAAGCAACTCCATTATGTTCTCCCTAATAGATCAACTGTCTCCAACCTTCTGGCAGTCCAAACGGAAATTCTAAATGCATTTGAGGCTAGATCAGAAATGGCGGTTGTTTATGCCGATATCGAAGCTACGTTTGATAGCCTTAACATCACAGCCCTTCTGAATCTTCTAATTTCTTTCGGATCAAAGGTGACGTTTTCGCTTTTCTGCACTCGCTCCTCTGGAATAGAACAATGTACCTCGCTCATCGCAACCTCTCCTATACCCGATCCATCAATGCAGGTGTGCCGCAAGGTGGCGTTTTATCGGGGCTACTTTTTATTGCCCTCTTTATTCCGTTTGTTGTAACAGAGATGATGTTATTACCTACGCCGACGATATAAAGTTCCTAACGGAAATACCACTATCAGCCGACAGAGGAGTGATCACATCGGAAACCTGTAATAAGATCACAGCTTTCTCTAGCCATCTCAACCATTTCGGTCTTAAACTGTACCCTCAAAAATCCGTTGTTATGGTTTTCTCTCTGAAGAAATGTCCCACATTCATACAACCCTCACTGGAGGGTGCAATTATTCCAAGTATAATTGGAATAATTATAATTCCAACACAAAGAATTCACAAAGATCTCGGTGTAATACAAAGACACAAACATCTCGGTGTAACTTTCGACCCAAACCTTAGATTCAACTGTCACATCGAATGTGTTCTACGCAAGATCAGCCGAATGCGTTGGATTACCCCGTCAACATCTTCTTCATAACACAGACGCAAAAACTACAATCAGTTATCTGCAAACCGTTGTGTATCCTACCTTTCTGTATGCCTCTGAAATATGGGCCTCCGCGGTACCTTCTCTCATGAAGCCCATCCTCGCCAGCGAATACTGGATACTGAAGTGGGCAACTCGCAAACATAGACTCCCCGCCCCTCAACAGAGGACCACCAGAATGGCCGACCAACTTCAAATCCCGCGGCTGCCTCAAATAATCGGCATGAGGAGAACTGTGGCCACAGTCAAAATGCTGGTTGGCAAAATCAACTCCCCTGACTTCTGGGATATATGTCAGGGGTATGTTCCGCTTCCTTCCCTAAGAGCCACCCCTCTTCTTCAGCTACAACGGAACAGGCTGAAGATCAGTGATAGATTCCTACCTAGCCAAGTACTTCCTACAATACAAGCCCTGCTAATGATTGGAGTAGATCTCCAGAAATTCGCTTCGGATCGCAATTACAGGCGCTCGTTGGCCGAACATGTTCCCCTTTTGTTTGGCCCCTGATGTCGGCATCTCCACCTGCTATGAGGCGCAGAGCGGCACGTCGCAGGTACACCGACGAACTGTTTCACAAGATAATGCGAAACCGTATACAACTTAATGCACGCCTGTGAAATATGTGCTTTGTACATATGAACGTGTTGTACTGTCTGTCTCACAACTATGTATATACTCATATCTACTATCATTGAATTATATTAACATTAATTAAATTATAATAAAGTGAATAAATAAATAAATAATTAATTAGGCGTTCATTAGAGGCAGCGACATGCAATTCCTCCATATGAAGCTGAAATACATCCAACATTTTAAATTAAATAAAATAAAACATAAGCCAGTAGTATGGCAAAAACTGTAGAGCGAAAATTAACATAAAAATAACCCAAATAAACAAACGAACGAAAAAAAAGAATAGACATAATAGTAGCCCGATAACCTTTGTATAATTTCGAGTTTTAAATCCGATTAATAAAAACTATACAAATTTTAGAATAATGCCAATTATATAATAATTTAGCGATACCCCCCCCCCCCCCGAGAGGTACCAGTTCCGAAAGACGTGAAATATCACCAAAAGAGGGTTAAAAGGAACTACCAAACGATAACAAAATCAAAATAAATATAGACTGACCATTATGCCCCATATCGACAGAGGACCACGAGGCCAATAATGGTCATGGAATCGCTGCATTTCAAAGCGATTGAAATGCAGCGATTCCATGACCATTATTGGCCTCGTGGTCCTCTGTCGATATGGGGCATAATGGTCAGTCTATATTTATTTTAATTTATTTTGATTTTGTTATTGTTATTGTTTGGTAGTTCCTTTAACCCTCTTTTGGTGATATTTCACGTCTTTCGGAACTGGTACCTCTCGGGGGGGGGGGGGGGGGGGAGTAAATTATTATATAATTGGCATTATTCTAAAATTTGTATAGTTTTTATTAATCGGATTTAAAACTCGAAATTATACAAAGGTTATCGGGCTACTATTATGTCTATTCTTTTTTTTTCGTTCGTTTGTTTATTTGGGTTATTTTTTGTCTTGGAGTTATGTCTTTGGGTTATTTTTATGTTAATTTTCGCTCTACAGTTTTTGCCATACTACTGGCTTATGTTTTATTTTATTTAATTTAAAATATTGGATATACTCATATCTATTGAATGTTAATGCTACGTTTTTAATTAATTTCATGTTATCTTTTTGTTATACTGTGCATGTTTTTATATTACCGAAACCTTTAATAAGCATATGTTCTTGAATGATTGATACTTTTAGCCATTTGGACTGAGGAATCCAGATAGCTAAAAGTTTCCCATAACATTACTTCTTGTTACTTTGGCAGTACTTGCATAGTAACATTTGAAGAAGAAGAACTCTTTATTGCATACATGTGCAGCACTTCCAATTATCTTTGCCTTTTGTTCTCTTCAAGCAGATTTTGCAGATCGACCAACCAAATTTCAAAGTTGTTTTCTAAACAATCTCGATAAACATCATGATCAAACAGAACACAGTTTCTCCAAATACGCCCAAACTTAGATCTTTTCAATAATTTCATTAATAATAAGAAGAAGTGTATTAAAACATCTGATGATATTTTTAGCTTTTAAAATAATTTTTGAAAATGCTTAAATAAATAAAAATAACATTAAAGTTACAATAAAATTTAAAAGAAATTCTGAGAAATTCTCAATAACTACACCGATAATATATTATGGACTGTGGCGTACACGTGATAGACAAGTGTTCGCGAATTAATGAAACGACGAACAACAAGGACTTCCTGTATTTTTATTTACTGATGCATACACAAAAAATGAACAAATAAAAAATGTTAATTGAGCTCTGTTAGAACAGTTGCCATGGGGATGGGGGCTGTCACCGAGTGGTTGTACAGAGTTTATAGAAAAGTACCTCCCCCCCCCCAAAGAAAGAATACCGTATGATCAATGTCGTATTTATAGTTAAAAGTAAATAAGTTATAAGATTTTAAGTTGTCAGGAATTTCAAAAATATTATTAAACCTTTTTATATTAGCCAAAAAAAATTTTTTTTGAGTTACCCTGAGAGAGAGAGAGAGAGAGAGAGAGAGAGAGAGAGAGTGAGAGAGTCAGAAGTAGAAGGGAATCTCCAAGAAAGAGAAGAATGATGATTGATATCCAGCTCAGCACCCTGGGTGTGCCAAGCCCATGCTCACCAGATGTGAGCCCTTGTCCACAGAGTTGCCATTTTAGGAGCGTGCAAAATAACCCGTTCAAAATCGATGACGCTGAAATTACATAATTAAACTTATTAATGAGCTTATTGTCTGAATTTCATTTATTTACGAGTTTTATTTTTGTGTTCAAATGGTTTCACTTTTAAGATTGGTGAACATCAAAATATGGGGGAAAAATTGCTTATATCGTGCATATATTAACAGCTTGGTTAAAATATAAGAGAGAAAAATAGTTAAATATAATGAGAATTTTACTTTTCAGATTCGGGAATGTGGAAATAGTCATTCAAAATAAATATATCCATTATAAACCTCTAATAAAGATGCATCGGCATACAGTACTTTCTTAACGAGATAGTTAACTTACCTTAGTGACGTAAGGCGCATTGATACACTACATAAAAAGCAGTATATCCTCTTACATTATTTTTTTTAAAACAATAATTTTCTAACTTTAAAACGATCACAAAATAAATTAATGGTTAGAAAATTAAACAAAAAGCCTTTATCAGAGTTTACCTTACTTCTCCTCATTCAACGCTTGTAGCGCCAGTACCCAATACGCTCTAAGTACAAACGCTCGCCAGTTCGCAAAGCAACAGTTCACAAGCAAAAGTCTGGATAATACATTAATTATTTTCGTTTACTTTATCCAATATTTATTCAGGGTGCACAAGACGATTAGAAATGCATTTCTATCCGATAATTTTAAGAACGGACTTAATTACAGTTTACTGGTAAGTACAACCTTTTAGTCACGTTCTATTACAGGAAGTAAAATATCATTACTAAGCCTACTAATTTTTGACAGGCGATGTGGAGAGTGTTGCTAAGTCGTAAAAAAAAAAAAAAAAAAACACTTGATAAGTTAAAACAATGCATTCGCGTAAATTCTAAACTTGAGGTTTTTATTGCTCCTGTTAAACCGATCATTCCTGCCAACTGAAAAATTTCTAACGTAATTAATTATTTTATTTACCACTTGTGTTGTTATTTAAATATAATTTATAGTTTCATATCAAACTCCTGATTCGCAATCCAGTTATAACAGCTCTATATACATAAAGCTTTAATTGAAGACGAAAGCATTTTAGGACTCCTTATTAGAACATTTTCTTTATTACTGATTCCCAAAATTCCCGAAGTTTTGGACAGAGCTGTTATTAATCAACTTACGGTGCTGTTCCTTGTTAAATATGGGGGGGGGGGCGAGCATAAAACTCAGAGCTGTATCTTTGTATTCCAGCACCAGAGCAAAAAAGTTTAATTCTCCTTAATAAACAACAATAAATAAATAAAAGAATAAAATTGAAATAATGACATAGTATTGAAAATTTCGTTGCTCTCTCTCATTTTGAGATAATTCAAACTTAAGAGTAATAAACACATAGGGTGTTTCTAAATTATATTGACAAGATTTACAAAGGTAGTTTTACATACCACAGCAAGTAAAAAAAAAAACACGCCATTCATACATTCATATATATATATATATAAGTAAAGTAAATTAGAATCATTAAAATAATGCCAGTAGCATGGCAAGACAGAAGAGCGAAAATAGTCAAAACAACAGGGAGGGAAGAGAAGGGTAACAAGAGTAAAAATATTGCAGCAGAAACTCTCCAAGATAATTTAGAAAATCTAAATACAAAGATAATCAATTAAATTTTGAAAGCCAATTAAATAGAAATTTAAGGGCGCCCCCTCAGACGGGCGCCAAGTCCAAATTTATGTGAAATATCACCAGCAGAGAAGTAAACCAACTACAATAAAATAAACCAAAAATAGACTGACCATTACGCCCCATCTCAACAGAGGACCACAAGACCAATAATGGTCAGGGAATCGCTGGATTTCGATCGCTAGACAAATCGCCGCAAAGGCCAGTCGATCGAAAGATCAGTCCGCCATCCGATCCACAGATCGAACCGCCAATGCAGAAGACTTGAATAGCGGTGGTCCTGATGCATTGAAAATTAAAAATAGGACAGATATAAGCACTCCAATGCGAAGCCATGCCACTGACAAAAAATATAGTCGGATTATATAATCGAATAATGAACTATGGATGGCAGCACAGACGCAGCGTTAGCAAATCCGCCCACTACTGCCATGTGATATACTTATAATTGAATAATGTTTGAAATAATTGAAAACTGAATCTTTCATAATAAAAATAAAGATAAAGCAAACATCAGAGGCAACAAAAAAGCATATTCCTCTACATGATGCTTGAAATATAAAAGTAAAGTAAACTAGAATGATAATTAAAAAAAATAAAAATATTGCCAGTACACTGGCAGCGTAATGGTCAGTCTATTTTTGTTTTATTTTATTGTAGTTGGTTTACTTCTCTGCTGGTGATATTTCTCATAAATTTGGACTTGGCGCCCGTCAGAGGGGGGGGGGGGCGTTAAATTTCTATTTAATTGGCTTTCAAAATTTAATTGATTATTATCTTTGTATTTAGAATTTCTAAATTATCTTGGAGAGTTTCTACTGCAATATTTTTACTCTTGTTACTCTTCTCTTCCCTCCCTGTTGGTTTGATCATTATGTTTAATTTTGTCTATTTTTGCTCTTCTGTCTTGCCATGCTACTGGTATTATTTTTATTTTTTTAATTATCATTCTAATTTACTTTACTTTTATTATGAAAGATTCAGTTTTCAATTATTTCAAACATTATTCAAATATAAGTGTGTGTATATATATATATATATATATATATATACATACTAAATAGATACGTTATAGTGTAAAGTTAATATCTTTAAAGTTTGAAAATCCATATAGCCATAGTCCTGCCATATCTCCAGTATACATGAAAACCAAAATATAAATCATATTAAGTAAATTAATAAAATAATAAAATAATAAGCCCAACACAGGAAAATTATTTTGCAAGGAACTTTGTCGAGGGCTAAACCCTTACAAAATAACCAACCCATGCTAGACTGAGCCATCGGTTTCTGTTATCATCTGCCTGTATACTAAAGCCAAAATAATATAATAGTGGAAATGTGGAATAATTTAGTATAACATTAACGTAAGATTTGAGACAAATGTAAGTCTAGAATGCCAAAACAACAAGTGTCGTACCGTAATACATAACAACAATTTATAAATGATACAGGCTGGATGATATTTAGCCCGACCGATCGCTACCACATTATAAGCACAACTGAGTAATTATTAAAATTTTTGCTGAACACAATTTAGCATAAAATTTTGCAGAAAATAGCTAATAAAGCTAACCGAAGGAGAACGGAAAAATGTATAGTAGAGCAATAGTACCTCACTCCCCCTCGAATTACTCTAATAGTTCGCGAGGTATGAAAAATAAGGCAAGAGGAAAGCTAAAAGCAAAAAGAAAGAAAAGGTCAATTTATCGATAGTACATCGGATATTAACCGGGAGCGTAACTTCCCGACCCTAAAAGTAGGGATCCTGGTTAGGTAGTAAAGGCCTGTAAAAATATATCAATCGAATAAAAAGAAAAAGAAGAAAAAGAAAAAGGAAAAAACGGAATGGCTAATTCCTAATAAAGTTTACTTTAAGTATGACATAAATAATGTCAGATAAAGTCAAATTGCCAGTAATGCTAAGAGAACGAAAGACGGAACCTGTCAGATAAGGTCGAATTGTCAGTAATGCTTAGAGAACAAAAGAGGGGACATGGTAAAAACCCCGTAAGGAATCTACCAAGCATACTTTACCGTAGCCCAAGGCGGGAAAAACAAAACGCCTGCAGCAACCTCACTAGACTTATATAACTACAAAGCGTCATGCGCCACCTAAGATTTGTCAAGAATTAGCCGGTGTTTTTTGGATGAACAAAAGCATAATAGCGCCCTCTATAATAGAGAAAACAAAACCAATAATACTCAGATGTAGAAGAGAAATCCTAGTATAATATAGAATTCATTCCTACTGTAAAGAACCCATATAGGTACCACTTTTCTAAGGCGTAAGCTATATATAGCGAGTTCAAAACAGCAGTCCCTAGTATGTACATGTATATACAAAGGCTAATTAGTACACCACTCGCTATATCTATACCCTATATTAAAAAACAATAATGATTACATTAAGACCACGGCAATATCCAAAATGTATATAACAGTTTAATAAACTGCCTGCCTAATATTTTCGATAATTTCCAACTGGTTTAAATTATCGTGGTACTTTTTTAGTGCTATGGATAAAGCAGTACTCATATGTTTCAAAATGAAATTATATGGGAAACCGTTATCCAATAATTTATGCTTAAGATCGATAAGCGCATATATAACATCACTTTTATTATTACAAATATATACTCTTCTGATAGTTTGTGTCACTATAATGTTTTTAAGTATACGTACAGAGATATTAGTACCCCAACGGGTTAAGTCTATAGTTTTGAAATTGAATTCTTTGCGTTTGTCAAATAGCTTGGTAGATAGTGTATTATTATTAATCTGAATATCTATGTCCAGATATGCTACTTTAAAAGGGTCACCGTTGTTAGTGACTTCTAGAACCAACTCCTGCGGGTAGTGTTTAACCGCTTCTGTAAGAAAGCTAGTATTGTTGAACACAATTAGGTCATCAATATATCTGAACATATGGATATCTTTAACAAAGTTGTTTTCAAAATGATGCAGATATAAGTTGGCGATGAGACACGAGCTACTCGCCCCCATGGCAATGCCAGCATGCTGTATGAAAATATTACTACCATTATAAATATAGCTGTTGGAAATACAAAGATTAATCAAGTTATCCCAATAATTACGTTGGCAGGGTAAAATTTGGCTATATTCTGTAAAATAATTATTTAACACCAATTTTAGACTATCATGTGGGATGCTAGTAAATAAATTTTTGAAATCATATGTATTTATATGTTTGATGCTATTCATATTGTTCTTTATAAAGGTTAAAATAGGTCTATTGTTATTAATAATTCTGGAGGAATCTATAGCCTTGAAAATCATGCTGAGCAATTCAACTAGCTTACTATGTGGGACTTTTGAGTAGCTATTTCTACAAGATGTAATAAATCTGAAACTAATAGGCGATTTGTGAAACTTGGGAATACCATACAAATACGGAAAATTAGTATTATAGTTACTAATTTTTAACCTTTTTTGTATAGCCAGTAGCTTTTTGGTAATAGTACCAAGGTTACAGTTAGATTTAGTATATGTAGCACTGCTATGTAGTTCATTGTATAATAGTGTGGCATAGAATTTTTTGCAGATGAAACTGTAATTATTAGCGGCCTTATCTATAGTTGTTATGATAAATATATCCTGTAACTCCTTTAAATGTCGTTTGATTAACTGCATATTATATCTTTTGCTATCTCTAATGGTATGATGCTTCCTATGTAAAAGCATACTAAATATATGTTGTTTAAAATCGCTATTAGTAAGAACTAGCCAATTATAGAAGGCCTCTAGTGGTAAATTAAACTTATAGGCCAATTTAAGGCAAAAATGCATAAGGTCAGAATGTATTAGTTTGGTTATAAGATTAGCATTAAGGCTAGTGTTAGGTCTGTATTTAAAACCGTAGGAAAGAACAGATCTCAATTCCTGGTGAGGAACCAGGTTAAGATTACCAGTAATTACATGCCCATGATGTAAGTCAACGAAATCATGGTATTGTGGTAAGTGGCAGTAGCAAATAGCATCCTGGTAGACATTATCTAAGTTGCAGGCTAGCTGCTTATAATTACAAGCAGTAAGCCCAAAAGGTTTATTGTAACTAAACCTAGTTACTATATTCCTATTACTGAGTGGAAAACTGCTAACATGTTTATTTAATATCTCCTTTAACGGTAAGTAGTCAAATATAATGTTACTGAATTTAATATTGATATAGATGTTATGGATAACAGGTTTATTACATAGACGATATTTAAAAATATCCCTAAGTAAGTGGTCAAGATGCTGGTTACGATGTGAATATGTCTGGTTAATTTTTTCTAAGGCTTTTAACTTGCTATGCTTGAGGCCGAATAAGATATCATGTATGAGTTTAATATTTATAACATTTTTATCCCAAGTATCCAGCATGTCGGTAAATTTTCCTAAAGTATGCTTAGTGCGCATTTGAATGCCAGTACCAGTATTGTTAAAAACTTTGTTTCTCATCTTACTACGTGGCAATTTAGGCTGGGATCTATTAGCCATATGAAAAAGTTTATAAACACAAGTATCTAAACTACCAATATTATAATTACGTCCATTAAACAAACTATTGAGACCATAAGGGTACAGGGTTTTATATTTAAGAATATTGCAGTTTTCACGTTGTAATCTAATGCTGTGTCTATGTTCAATATCTAATATAGTAATAGAAATATTATCGAAACTATGTGTTTGGAAGTGCTGCAGTTCAATGTCATTTTTATTAACAAAATTATTAATATGGGATCTGTGCCCATTAATTCTAATATGTAATTCACCTCCTGTTTGTCCAATATACTTAGCCATACACGTATTACATGTAATTAGGTAAATAGCTCCCCTAGAATGGCAGAAAACCGGATCATAGGTATTATGGGAGACATGTTTAATGTTCATGGCCGGGCAAGTTTGACATCTCATATTGTTGCATTTGTTGAATTTTAAGTATAGCTCCGATGCAAAAGTCCTCGTGTCCAAATGTAAGTTATTGTCTATAGTATCATTAACCGGGCGGTTACTTGGTAAGCCTAATACATTAGATGCAACATGGCTATTTTGGTTACTTATCGGATCACTCATAGCCATAGTAGAATCCGCGGTACAGTTTAGCCTACGCGACCGACGTAGTATCTTATGATTATTCAAAGTGTAGTAACTCATGATAGTATTATAAGGTAAAAATAACTAAAAAATGGGGGAAATACAGTTAACCATCGACTATATATCTTACCAAACTCACAGAGTATGATAACTAGCATAATAGTATCCTTATACTTTAATATAGCGAAAACAAAAATATTGATATAAAAAGATGTAGAAATTTAATGTAATTAGATAACGATAACGATAAGGAGAATCCTTGCAGACCAGTCAATACAAAGGCAAACTCCTAATTAATAAAGCATCCATAATATTACTGAGTTTAGGTTGTAAAGATGTAAAATTATAGTTAAAGTGTAATATATAGAACACCCAATTAATGCCATCAAACGATCGAACATTACATCGGACGTTATGTATATACTAAATAGATACGTTATAGTGTAAAGTTAATATCTTTAAAGTTTGAAAATCCATATAGCCATAGTCCTGCCATATCTCCAGTATACATGAAAACCAAAATATAAATCATATTAAGTAAATTAATAAAATAATAAAATAATAAGCCCAACACAGGAAAATTATTTTGCAAGGAACTTTGTCGAGGGCTAAACCCTTACAAAATAACCAACCCATGCTAGACTGAGCCATCGGTTTCTGTTATCATCTGCCTGTATACTAAAGCCAAAATAATATAATAGTGGAAATGTGGAATAATTTAGTATAACATTAACGTAAGATTTGAGACAAATGTAAGTCTAGAATGCCAAAACAACAAGTGTCGTACCGTAATACATAACAATAATTTATAAATGATACAGGCTGGATGATATTTAGCCCGACCGATCGCTACCACATTATAAGCACAACTGAGTAATTATTAAAATTACTAATAATAATTACTCAGTTGTGCTTATAATGTGGTAGCGATCGGTCGGGCTAAATATCATCCAGCCTGTATCATTTATAAATTATTGTTATGTATTACGGTACGACACTTGTTGTTTTGGCATTCTAGACTTACATTTGTCTCAAATCTTACGTTAATGTTATACTAAATTATTCCACATTTCCACTATTATATTATTTTGGCTTTAGTATACAGGCAGATGATAACAGAAACCGATGGCTCAGTCTAGCATGGGTTGGTTATTTTGTAAGGGTTTAGCCCTCGACAAAGTTCCTTGCAAAATAATTTTCCTGTGTTGGGCTTATTATTTTATTATTTTATTAATTTACTTAATATGATTTATATTTTGGTTTTCATGTATACTGGAGATATGGCAGGACTATGGCTATATGGATTTTCAAACTTTAAAGATATTAACTTTACACTATAACGTATCTATTTAGTATATACATAACGTCCGATGTAATGTTCGATCGTTTGATGGCATTAATTGGGTGTTCTATATATTACACTTTAACTATAATTTTACATCTTTACAACCTAAACTCAGTAATATTATGGATGCTTTATATATATATATATATATATATATATATATATATATCTACACATGACTACTATATATATATATATATATATATATATATATATATCTACACATGACTACTATATATATATATATATATGTGCCTAATTCTGAACAGTTATGAAACTGTGGCCGTTTGAATAAAAAAAAAAAATCTATGGAATTTTGAATAGCAAAAAAAAAAAAATAATAATAATAACAAAAAATAAGCCGTAGCCGTGTGGTCAGGCGCGAGGGTGCCTAAGTACACGTGCCCTGAGTGACCGGGCCTCTACACATGACTACTAAATACGGTGCTGTTCCTTGTATTCTATATATTTTGTGTACTCCTCTGACCGTGTGATCGTCCCGCAGTATAAACAGAAAATTTATTTATTTAGGTGCGTATCTAGTAAATATTTATTCATAACTACGTGTGTGTTTAATTTAATTTAATAATTTAAAATTCTATAAATCCCTAATCTTTCATAACCGGACACATGTTTATATGAGCTTTTTCACTTGTTTTGGCACATAGAACCACTACAATTTTTGTCAGTGTAGTTTACAAACTCTGATTGTGTGTGCATATACTCACACTATACTCCAAAAATATACGGATACCCCTGATTTCATTGTCATCGGACCTTCTGGGTAAAGATGCAACTGAAAGCAGTGTATTAAGGAAGGCGTATGAGAATGGTTCATTGTTCATAATGAATGTGCAAAATTTCCAGTCGGTGGGAGCAAATCATTGAGTGGTTTTCGTTATGGTACGTAGAGATAATCAGACTGATTTTGAGAGGGTGTATAGGAAACCATGCTGCTGGTTTGTCGATTTTTGCAGTTGTTGCCGACAGCCTACATTATCCAAGGTTGACTGTCGCCGATGTCATGTAATGGAAGCATGTAAGTACCACTACCGTCCAGGTTGTTGTTGTTATTTGGTTTTTAGGAACATTAGCAACTAAGGCTATATTGCTCCGGGGATATGCGGTGGTCATTCCCTGACCTTTCCGCATCCTCCGTATTTGGTGGTCACGGGCTCGAACCCCGGTCTAATCTAGAAGCGTGTGCTACGCACTGCTGCTCCTGCCCACCTGGCTACGGAGGCGCCTTACCGTCCAGGAAGAACACCGAAGCCCACTCCACGTAACCAGAGACTACTCGGAAGGATAGTACTACAATTTCGCCAGGCATCCCTGGAAAAATATCAACCAGGAATTTAAGGCGCTAGCAGGTCGCAGTCTGTCCTAACACACTGCGACCTCAGTGTGTTAGGACAGATGATGTGTCGTATGGAGCTCCATAGTCTCGGTTTTCATGGAAGAGAGCAGCAGCGCAGAGAAAAGCCAAACACCACAATTGCATTGAGCGATCTCGCTTTGCATGGTGCGACGGATGCTATAATTGGTCCATACAGCAGTGGAAATCGTTATACGGAGTGACGAATCTCGCTACGCCCTATGTCAATCAAATGAATGTAGATGATGCCTACAAGTTCGGAGGGGTGGATATGGTGCGGCGCTGTTTTCGTGGCATAGGCAAAGCCTTTTGAAACCATGAACACTGATCCCCACCTTAGTATTTTGGACAATTATATGCTCTCTTTGAATTATACACCGCTAATCAACAAACAGATGGATGTAAAGCACAGGCCCGGACGAATGTTTTGCAGAATCCTTAAAAACATTAACTAAAATATAATTTTTATTTCTTATTAATTTCTGTGACTTATTCTTAGTAGTGTCAGTACTATAAATGTCTTTTTCTTTTGGGTATGGAGAAAACATATACAAACAATAATACCGTTGGTGGCAAGAAATATGCCACAAGTTTACAATAATAAAGACAAAAAGAGGGAGAGAGACGCAACTCACCCCTATCACACGCGGAAGAAGGCTAGAGGAGAAACACACAGAATGCATATAGACGGTGAACAGAGAAATGAAAGCAACTTTTGCGATAGCAAATAAGAATTATTTAATATTTATGTTCAGATATTATCAGATATTGTGTCTATAGAGAACAGATATTAAACATTATTTTATTATGATTGTTTGCTTTATTTAAGTACTTTTAATCTAAAATGTATTTAGTACATCATATTTACAAAACGAAATGCTGCAGATATAAGCATCGTAGTAAATGGCAATGATTTACTGTTCTGCAGTCAGCTTGACGAACTGAAAGGCCCTTATATGCACTGGAGCCAATTGGGATTAATATCAAGGTTCTTTGTCGGATTTAAAAGATAAAGAGACAGAGGTTAAATAAATGAAAAAAACCTGAGAATGGACCAAAGTAGCAAGTGGAGTCCTTCCACTTCTGTTTTTTATCTTCCTTTAGTGACACTGATGAGGGAATGCAGGGGAAATTGTCGAAGTTTGGTGTGATTAAAAGTAGGAGGGGTTGTAAATTACCAAAAATCAGGCCATTTTGCTGAAAAATTACAGATAGACTTCACAAATGGGCTGAAAAATGGAAACTAAACTTTGATGCTTTGGAATGTAAGGTTTTGCACCTAAGGAACAGAAATCCATATGTTATTTGTAAGCTGGGGAAGGGGTGCAAGAGTTAAAAGTGGTCCAGGACCAAAAAAGACTTAGGGATTATGTTTCAGTCAGACGTGATATTTTCCGCGCAGTGTAAACTGGCCGTAAGGTTTCTGTCTGTGATTAAAAAAAGAACCTGGAAAGTAGGAAAAAAAAAAAAAAAAAAGATGCCATGGTCCCTTCATAAAAGAACGACAGTGGGACCACGTTTAGAATATTGTGTTCGGATCGGGAGGCCACACTTGAAGAAAGACAGAACTTTTAGAAATGGTTCAGAGAAGGGCAACCAGATTGGTCAGTGAGTGAGTGCTAATCGATGTCCATATGAACATTGGCTTAGAAAAGGTGCAGAATTCAAAGCTTGGTAACTAGACATCTTGTGGGGGGGGGCGGTCTTATAGAAGTATTTATAGGCCATGAAAGGAATCGGTAAAATGAGTTTTATATTTTCATTCGTAAAAGAGAGAAGGACCAGCGGGCACGAATTTCCAAATAAATAATATTTATTCATTCATACTGGGGAGGAAGTGAAGGCCAGATCTCATGAAGTTTACTTTCGTGCAGCGTGTTTTATATCAGTGGAATAAATTCCCTGTCACAGTTAGTCGAGGCGGATAGTTTGGTAAAATTCAAAGCAGAATTGCATAGGTACTGTTAGTTGTCTGAAGGCACCAGGGGGGTTTCCCATCTCCGCTATTGCATAGGTACTCTGTGGCGACTGGGAAGGTATGCGTGATAGTTTTTTTTTTTTTTTCTTTTGCAGATGTAGAAAGTCTATTGCCTTACATCATTCGAAAACAAAAAAAAAAAAAAATAGGGCCACTTACAGAAATGCTTGTGACATCTAAATCAAACGCCACTGTTGGAGAAAATGGGACCATTTGGTTGGTTTCACCTTTGTCTGGGTAAGGGGCTAACGTCTGGTGAATATGGGCTTGGCACGCCCAGGGTCCTAAGCTGGATATCATCATCATTCTTCTCTCCCTTGGTGATTCCCTTCTACTTCTGACTCTCTCTCTCTCACTCAGGGTAACTCAGAATTTTTTTTTTTTTTTTTTTTTTTTTTTGCTTGTGCAGCGAACGCCTCAGGGTTCCTTGTACCATATAGCTAATGATAATAATGGGAAACTCTCAAAAATGGTATAATCACATCAGTCGAATGTTTGTTCATTATTGAATATAAAGGAACGTGGGAAAAATGTTCCCTGCGAGTTATTTCATAAGATCTATGGTGCTGTCGTAAACTTTGAGCAGATGGACGTCAAGACTACAGTATTAGTAATGTAAAATGATGAAAGAAAGCCAGTTTATACCGCATCGGCCAAATTATTCCAGATTGTTCCAGCAATCAAATACTCGCTGGCTGAAGGCAAAGACAATTTGAATTTATGCCCTTTATATGTGTTTTCACATAAAGGGGCATAAATTCAATAGGAAGGATGCCATCAGCATTGGGCTTGCTCAATCCATTCAAAGCCTTAAAACGCCTCAATCAAATCTCCTCGTCGGCACTTAGTTTGCGGATTCTGCAATTTGAAAAGCTGAAGCTTTCCTTTTAAGATCACCCTTTTGTTCCGCTCACTAATCTTGTTGCTCTTTTCTGTACCTGTTCCAACAGGTCCACATCCTTCAGCACATCAGCCTGCCAGACCTGTATGCAGTATTCAATATGTGGCCTAATATTTTCTTTGCACAACGGGATAGTCAATTTCTAATCACTGCTGGCAAAATTATTGTATATCATCGATAAAACTTCATGAGCTGTCATGGCAGCTTGTCTGTACTGGTTAGATAGTATTTTGGCAGGTAGCAACCTATCTACTAAGTGCAACCCGATATTTAAAGAGCATAAGGAGAGCAACTCCAAAAACGAACAAACAAGGATGCGCCAGCTGCAGACGTCTGGACGATTGGGATAACCGATTCATCCTTTTAGAACTTTCGTAATAATGCTCTAGTGGCCTCATCATGGATAATGCACGAAAGTTTGGAGTATCATGCATAGTTATGCTCGCGAGCGCGTAAATCATGAAACACCGTTGGATGTTTCATAGCGAGCGTACATTCTGCAGCGTAAAGGCGCTTCAAGTTGAATGGAGCAGCTGATCCCACTCACAGATTTCGACCTCATAAGGATAATCATGGGATAGAGAAAACTACGTGTTTTTTTGCGATAGCATATAAAGTTTTTTTTATTATTATTATGTCATGGATTACTTACATTGTTCTTTTCTTAACATCCTGGGCGGGGGGTTCTCCGTAATTTTGCTTGCACCTGATCACAGTCATATTTGCCAACGGTGGCAGATGTGGCTTGATCAGTTCTCCAATACTGCTTACTAGATAAAGAAGACGACACTTGTATGTAAGATTAGTTGTAGATTTTATGGTTAAATCATTTTCTCGAGGTCAATATATTTTACTTAGTGTTTGCTGTGTATAAATGGGCATATGTTATGCCCTAATTTGTTAAAGTAGGGGATTATTGCAATAACTGTAATTGTCATTTGCAGTGTAGAAGAATGCGACTGTATCTGCAATGCGGAAGGACCTTGTTGTTGTCACGGTAATCAGAACAGAATAGATGACTCCGATGCTGATGCCGATCACGGAATTCATCTAAATGGATTTCCAATGGAGGAATTCGACGGGATAGATGACATCCTAGCTGTAAGGTAAGTAATTTCTAAACAAAAGTCTGACGTTGAATATAGATTGTCAATAATTGATTCAACCAATCAAAATTCCTTTGATCCTATTGTGGCCTCACAAGATCACAGGAGTTCCGATTGTTTAATTTGCATTTTATTTATATCTAAGGGATTTTAACGAATGTGTTGCCAAATGACCAAAATGGCAAAGTCATATACTCCGAAAGCTTTTGTTTTATTTTTTTTTAGGGTTACCCCTAACGCGAAAAGGTATTGAAACTTATAGAATTCTAGCAAAATAAGATTTGTTCTAGAAAGGATACGTGGAAGGAGGAAATTTTGGTGTTGAACTTTGGGAAGATGCGGACTAGTTGGGGCAGTGGATTGGTTTTGGGGAATGAGATAGAGCTGCCAATTCAGATGAATAGTGCCCATGGTTATATCTATCTGAATGTGTGTTGAAAGAGTTTATAAGAAATGGGTCATTAATCAGCCTCTTGTGGGTAGTGTAACAGCTGGCGAGGTTCTGAGAACACCATCCCAGATGTGTGAAAAGTATTTCGTGGTGGATGAATTTATGAGTTATACAAGCAGCAACTGTTTGTAACAAGAAACACGTCAGTTTATGGACGCAGTGCGTTACATTTCAGGCGCATTCGACTTTTTTCTTAAATTATTTTTCATTTTCTGTGATTAATAGAAGTGAAAAGTAAATATAGTGATTTTTTATCAACTAATTACTAAGATTATAATTTTATAGAACACTAAATAACATTCAATAACTCATTCAGATTATTACTATATTTAATACCACTCATGTACCGCGTGAAATTAATAATATAGTTAAATTTTAAGCTTTCGCTATTCTTTTCTAGTCTAATATAGTTTATTAAACAATCGCCTAAACCACTATACATTAAGGTGACGCTTCAGGCATCTTACCGATACCTATCATCAGACCATGTTGCTGACAGACTCCTACTTGCCGAAGCTGCCGGAAACCTGATGTGTATTCCTGGTTTCCGGCAGCATCGGCAAGTAGGAGTCTGTCAGCAACATGGTCTGATGATGGGTATCGGTAAGATGCCTGAAATACTCTGGATAGTATTCTTCACCTTAATGTATAGGGGTTTAGGCGATTGCATAATAAACTATTATTAATTTCACGTGGTATTAAATATAGTAATGATCTTAATGGAAAACGACCACGTAATGTCCTTCCCTAACTGTATTCAGTAACTCAATAACAATAGTTTTAATTTCTCTAAACTTAGCCGTTCAGTTTAATTATTATTGTATAATATTTATTACTTTTTGTCGGTGTGCCCTTTTTTTTTTTTAATCTCTCTCTCTCTCTCTCTCTGTATATGTATCTCTTCACAAGCGGAGCGCATTATAGCCTTAGTAGCTAATGCGCCAATAAAATCAAAACAAACAATCACAAGCGGCACCACGTTCACGAGTCTTACATAACAATACACGCGAAGCGTGCACAGACCTGCCTAAAGCTAACAATACTGCATCAAAACTACACTGGTGTTCAAAGAAAGTGCATCACCTAGGAATTTCACATTTCTGACACTTCTTTTGCTATGGTATGTTACATTAATGACCAGCATCACCAATAAAAATATAAACAAAAGATATTTATTAATAGTTAAGGCAAAGCTAAGTAATATTTGACAGGTGCTCTCAAAACATTCCAAAATGAGCATTTATACAACAGTTTTGGTAAATACGACAGTATGGCTGAAATGTTATCAGAAGCCCTCATTTTGCTTCAGTTTATCATTTTAAATGGAAATCAAAATGAGAAGTTCACCAGGTGCAAACTAATATTTAGTTGAACCGCCTCTGGCAGTGATGGCAGCAACACATCGTCGAGGCATTGACAAGGTCAATTTCTGAAGATAATCAACTGATAGTTCGTGGTTCAAAACACGAATTATGAAGTTCACGAAGGGGGTTTGGTTTCTTGCTGGCAACTGCACATTCCAGACGATGCCAATAGTTCTCTATAGGATTCAGGTCCGGACTGTTTCCTGGCCTGCTAAGAGTTGTAATGGACCGTTCTTCCAACCATTTTTTCACCTGTAACAAATGAAAACACATTACTGTCAAACTTCTAATGCAGAAATGAAGCTAAAGTAACTACAGAAGTACCTACTTAAACTCTTTGCCCGATGACAAGGAGCAGAGTCATCCTGAAAGTGCAGTTACTTGGCAGGTTGAAATGGCTGGCAGCAATTTGCCTTTCCATATAGCCAGGTATCCATTGGTATTTACCAAACCTTTTATAAACTGCAGGTGACCTACTCCGAGATACGAAATGCACCCCTATATCATTTGTCTGGTAGGGAATTTCACTGTAGATACCATACACTCTGGACAGTATTCTTGACCACGTCTACGGCGAGTCGTTTGTCACCCTTCAGAGCCATGCAGGTTGAATTTCTTCTCATCCGATAAAATAACTGACTTCCACTGTTCAGGAGTCCATTTTACATGCTCCTTACACCAAATTAAAAGGCCCTTTTTCATTTTTTGTGTGAGGAGGAGCTTCTTCTTAGGACGACGGGCTACAAGTCCATTTTTGATGAGGCGTCTTCTGACTGTTACTGCACTTGTTACCACTCCTGTATGTTCTTCCCATTCTCTTTTCAACTCAGACGAAGAAGCTTTATGGTTTTTAAGGAATAAGCGCTTCAAAACGCAGTCCCGTTTTGGCATAGACACTCGTTTGCTTCTGGTTCCTGTTTTTTTCCATCAGCAGAACCAGTATTTTTGTTGTTCGGAAAGAACAACAAAAATACTTCCTCACATTAAACAACTCTTTCTTCTTCGCACTCTTTCTTCGTGGCGTCAACAGCATGTAACTCGCCATCCTGACACAAGCAAGGAATGATTGCAACTCTTTTGCAGACCGTGCTTATATAGCTGAAAGTAACAGTTGATGCAATATTACATCATCACCTATGCGTGTCAATCTTATCTGATGCAATCTGTAAGAAGTATTGCCATATACTTATGTTATTCGGACGACAATTACAATTTTAAGGGGTGATGCACTTTCTTTGAACACCAGTGTATGTACATTTTAGAAATCTTTATCGCAACAATAATCATAATAATAATATAATGGATACATTGCAGTGTAGCCCTTCACGGCCACAAGGCCAGGGGTTAACAGTAATATTACAATATGTAAGACAAAGAAATTAAATATAAAAAAATGCATATGTGAACGAATAAAAGTAAATACAGCTCAACACTCAAAGTATAATACAATTATAAACATCACAATGTACAAAGAATATATATGTGGAAAACTGCAAGGTTTGTTGGTAAGCTATCTTCATGTCATATTGCTGGCTTGCAGCATTAAGATGAGCTTCAAGGAGAAGGATCAGGGACAGGGAAGTACAATTTAAGAATGCGGCGTCTGTACTCCTTATCACAAGAAAACTTATTAAGGTCAGCATCCAAGACTGGGCACATGAAAGTAGCTGAAATGGCAGAAACCTATCGGATCAGATTGGAGACGGCTGAGATGTGGGCACAGAGTTGGAGTCGCTCTGAGGGACTCTCCAAGAGCACAGGTCCCAGAAGGATGATGCCGAAATCTTGCCAGTGATCATTATTACAGTTGTGGTAAGGCATTTCACCCTAATCAGAGTGGGAAGCCTGTGAAGTTTTATCAAACTGGCCATTTCAGTTGTCCTTAACTGGAGGAAGTTCATGTTTGTTTATGGCCCATTTTAAGAGCCAAAACGCAGTAGAAAAGAGTGGTCGAATTGTGCTAGGGGCAGCAGATGCCCATACTTCTGCAGCATATAGAAGCGGAGAGTATACTGTGCTTTTATATATATCTTCTGGTGGTTGTTACTTCATTAATATAATGCAAATGCTGTTTGGCCATCCATCGGAGTCGAGCTGCCTGGGTGAGCAGCTTTTCCATGTGGTTACCGACATGGAAATCAAAAATAACCCCCAATCGGTATGTTTCTTGACGATGGGAATAGGAGAATTACATTGTGTTGGCTGAATGTAGGAAGGCGTTTTCTTTAATGAGAATATCATAAATTCAGACTTTTCTGGATTTATTTTTAGTCCAAACTAGTTGAGGTAGTTTGAAAATTCCAGGAGTATATTGTTAATTGATGCTGTTATCATGAGAAGATCATCATGTGGAGAAATCAGTGTGAGGAATTTCATATCATCAGCATGACAAAGAGTATCTGCCTGGACTCAACAAGCGGCGAGATAAGCGCTGTAAATAAGAGCCCAGATAAGACACCACCCTGTGGTACGCCTGAAGAGACACCACTCGAATGTTCGGCCGTGGACAGTAAGCCGGATTATTCTATTTTGAAGGAGTGAAGTGAGGAACTGTAGAGTGTCTCCCTTGATTTGATAATGGTCTGAAAGTAGCTTCAGCATTGCAGGAACGTTTATTGAGTCGAAAGCTGCTGCGAGGTCTACATAGGTGACTGCAAGCTCTGCATGAGATTCAAACGCAGAGAGGATAGAGCTAGTGGTGGTGGCTAAGAGTAAAGTTTTATCTATGAAGTTCTTTTGCATAACAATTGTATGGTAGAAAGAAATAATAATTGCCAGATTTCTATTTGTCTGATTTTAATGAAATTTGGAATGACTCGAAACGAAGAAAAAAACGAAACGTTTCCTTCTTCGTTTTGGGCCCCAAAATTCCATTTTGCCTTGGTCCCCATGAAGGTATAATGCGCTACCTGGTATCTCATTGCGGTGCTCCCCACTTTTTGAGTAACCTAAGAAAGCTTTACTACTCTTGCAACTGTTTGTCCAGTTCTTGTCAGCTCCTTAACTCGTGTAGGCCTCGAGTGAATTCACACGAAGTCATCTGGCTGTCCATTGAAAGCCGAATGAGAAAAATTGAGATCTGGCTAGTGCAAAATCATGCTTGCTACTTAGTGCTGTAGATTTTATAAAAGGACAAAATGAAAATTCTTTGTCTTACACAGCTTTCACGAGCTTTTCCATTACATATTCGATAAGTGGTTAACTTCTTAATGTAGCCAACGGTAGTGTGTTCAGGGGAAGGGTGAAAGTTAGCCAAGAACTTATAATTAAGTTGTACAAAGTTCAGCATGCCTTAGGTTGAAAAGAAGACAAACGATCCAGTCACTATATTACGAGCTTCTCAAGCCGATCATCATCATCAGCCATTTTCAATCCACTGCACGATGAAGGCCTCTCCAGCAACTTTCCAGTTCCTTCTGTTTTGAGCACTGGCCATCCATTTACTACCCAAAAACTCATGAATTTCATCTATCCATCTCCGCCTTTGTCTTCCAGGTTTTCTTCTAGCTCCTGTTGGGTACCATTCTGTTATTTTCTTAGTTCATCTGTCATCATGTCTTCGAGCTATGTGTCCTGCCCAAGACCATTTTAGTTCTTTAGTTTTGATAAGAATGTCCTTTACTTGAGTTTGCTGCCTAATCCATGTGTTTCTCTTCTTGTCTAACAGTCTGATTCCCAATATAATTCGTTCCATTCTTCGCTGTGTAGTTCTCAGCTTCTCTTCCATTCTTTTGGTGAGTGCCCAAGTTTCACTTCCATAAGTCATGGTGGGGAGTATACATTGATTCATTATTTTACGTTTCAGACAAACTGGGATATTGCTCTTCAGTATGTGACTATATTTCCTGAATGCTATCCATCCAAAATTTATTCTTCTTTTGACTTCCAGCCAGTTATCATTATTACAGCTAATAACTTGTCCCAGATAAGTATATGACTCCACCTTTTCAATTACTGCTCCTTCAATCATTATTTCCCTTTCCGTGGCATACTTGTTCATCATTACTTTTGTTTTATCCATATTCATATTTAGTTCAAAATCCTTACTAACTGTGCATAACTGATTAAGATTTTCCTCTAATTCTTTGGGATCGTGGCTTATAACCACAATGTCATCTGCAAATCGTAAATGGTTTAGGTACTCTCCGTTCACATTGACTCCTTTCTGCAACCAGTCTAATCTTCTGAAAGCTTCCTCAAGGGCAGCAGTAAACAGCTTCGGAGATATTGTGTCTCCTTGTCGAACTCCTTTCTCGATTTTAAATTTGCTACTGTCTTTGTCTAGTCTAATAAAGGAGGTAGCACTTCATATATTTTCTTCAAAATCATAATATATGGGGTATCTATGCCTTGTCTTTCCAGTGCCCGAAACATTGCCTTATGCTGTATGGAGTCAAATGCCTTTTCATAATCCATAAATGCCAGGCATAATGGTATTTTATATTCATTTGCTTTCTCCATTAGCTGTGATATTACGTGAAGGTGATCCATAGTTGAGAATCCTGTCCTAAAGCCAGCTTGCTCTTTCGGTTGATTCTCATCAAATATTCTTTCTAATCTGTTAGTAATGACCCTTATGAACAACTTGTAGATATGGGATAACAAGCTAATTGGTCTATAATTTCCAATTTCTGATTTATCTCCTTTCTTATGCAGCAAAACTATGATTGCATTATTCCACTGCTTAGGCGTCACACCTTTTCTAATGCACTTTGTGAAGAGCCTTGCCAGTTTTTGTGTTATGTCTCTTCCTCCCAATTTTAACAACTCTACAGTAACTTCATCTTCCCCCGGGGCTTTCCGATTCTTCATTTTCTTCAATGCATGTTCTACCTCATCAGGAAGAATATCGGGTATGTCGTATGTGTTGCTACTTTGCAATCCATCTTCCCCACTGCTGGCATCATTCCCCTGCTCCTTGTATAATTCTCTATAGTAGTCTTCTGCTATTTGAATTATGCCTTCTCTGCTGTTTATAAGTACACCATCGCTATTCTTCAGTTTCAGTATCATTTGTCTTTCTGTATTACTGCTCGTGGCTGCTGATTTAAATCCTTTGTTTTCCCTTAATGCTTGTTCTACTTTTCTTGTGTTAAATCTTCTTATGTCCTCTCTGAGTCTCTTTCTAATGGCTTTGCATAACTCAGTATACTCAATTTTCTCCCTGTCAGTGTTTTTCTTGCTCTTCATTTGTCGTCTTCGGTTCATCATGACAAATGTTTCTTGACTAATTTTTTCTTCTTTGGATTTTTGTTTCCCTATAGGTTTCTTGGGCTTTATCACTTTCAGAAAGTTGTAATATTCCTCATCGATATCTTGGTCCTGAGCAGTCTGCAGAAGCTGAAACTTGTTCTTAAGTTCCAGTACATACTGCTTTTTCTCCTCCTCTGTTATCTCACAGACCTTTGTATTATTTACCCGAGTCAGTTTTTTCCTTTCCTACATTTATATCAAGTGTACATCTTACCATTCTGTGATCACTTCCAACATTTACCTTATTCAGGACGGTAACATCATTCACAATATATCTTCTGTTGGTGAGGATGAAGTCGATTGCATTAGTTGTTAATCCATTTGGACTCTTCCATGTCCACTTTCTGTTCACCCTTTTCTTGAAAAAAGTGTTCATTACTGACAGTCCTTGAGATTCTGCAAATTCCACAAGTCTTTCACCTCTTTTATTTCTTTCACCAATTCCAAAATTTCCTATGGTTCCTCTTTCTGCGCTGTTTTGCCTTTTTCCAACCTTAACATTGAAGTCCCCCATAATAATAGTGTAGTGGGTTTTCTGCTCATCTAGAAGACTCTCAATTTCTGTGTACATTTCTTCAACCTCTTCATCAGGGCTCGATGTTGGTGCATAAATCATTATAACCTTTAGCTTGTACCTCTTAGAGATCTTGAGTATTAGTCTTGACACCCTTGGTGATGTACTTTTGAATTCCAAAATGTTGTTTTTAAAATCTTTATGGACCAGAAACCCAACTCCACCTTCACTCCTTTCACTGTTTCCATTGGTGTACAGCAGATTTCCACTTGATAAACTTATAAGTGATTCATTTCTTCTTGTTTCAGCCAAACCGATGATATTCCAATTCACATTTTCTAATTCCTTTTCCAGCTCTAATATCCTGTCTTCACCGATGAGTGATCGTACGTTATAACAGGCCAAGTTCAATTTCCGTGCATGGCAGCCTGGTCGTACCCAGAGATTCTTAGCACCCTCTGCTTCCACTCTGATCCTCTCGCTGCCGTAAAAGGGAGAGTGAAAGCTGCTGGGGACTGAGGGCCATTTGTATTGTTGTGCTCTCATATGCTGGAGGGTTTGGTATCTTTTCCTCTTCACGCTGACCAGGCGTCTTGAAGAGAACCCCTGGTTTTAAGCGCTGGCTTTTAGCCGTGAAGGGTATTGTGTACGGCATGTGCGTTTTGTATGCAATAAAGAGTTCTTCTTAAAACCACTCTACACGTTCGTTGCCACCTAAGTGACATAACAGGGCTTACCATCGAGAAGGTGTGCATGAGTGGATTTTAGGGAGGCAGGCCAACCGGACTTCTCCTAAATCTTCTGTAATAGAGATATTGGATCCATCAGTGTTTTAGGCTGATTGTCTGATAACACACAGGATACCTGTTCCCCTCTAAGCCCCTAGCCGATATACAAGTTAATAGCCTCAAGCCGATATACAAGTTAATCGCTTGTGCTGCCATCTATGTACTAACTGTGACGTTACTGTTGTTCAAAATCCTTTGAAAACTACGCGACAAACGAATACGCATGCTTACGAATACGGTACTTACTAATCGAAGTAAGTACCAGTCTCTATTCACCTCTACCACCCACAATAATGAGAATGTACTGCTGTGTTCGAACCGGGCTGGAACTCAGTTTCAGACCTCCTACATTTTCTTGAAAAAAAAATGTATAATCGCAATCATTAGTAATGAATGTGATTAACCGTCTTAGATTATTTGAAAGCCCTTAGGTGAAGATCCATTCATTTTGGTTCCTCTTGTAGAAATCACAATGCGCGTAAATGTATAATTAGGATAATGACGATAATTTAAATGAAGGATAATAATTAGGTAATTTCGGTGAAGGATAATAATTAGGTAATTTCAATGGAGCATGGTTTTAAATGAGGTTTCTTCTCTGCGGGTGATATCCTCAAAGAATTAAACTACGGTGTCCCAATGCTTTGTACATCATGATATTTATTGCGGCGTATTAAAGTATTGGAACAGTTTTTCTTGAAAAGTACTATTCATTTAAAAAAAAAAAAAAAAAAAACTTTCATAATGCTGCCACAAGTTTTCGTGTTATATTCTAGTGGAACCTAGGGCTCTTCCTGTTTTGGTTGAGTGGGCCACTCTGTGGTGGTTTCAACAATTTGGCGGGCCTATTCACGGCGCGTTTATAAATTTATGAATCATAGATAAAATAACGGGCGTGGCGGGTGGATGTATATAGAAACTTGCAATACTGATTTGAGGCTTTTTTATTTTAAAAATTGTATGTATAGGGATTTGGCTAAAATAATAAAAAACAAATTCTGAGCAAATATTAAGAAAAAAGGACAGCTTATTGTAAATATGTTTTTAATAAATAAACATAAATTTTAAACCTATAAAGATTATAATCTATTAACCTTAGAAGCATTATTAAGGTGCACAAATGCATAATAGAGTATTCTCAAAATAATTTATATTACGGAAATATCCAAATAATTTTTTTATTATTATAGAATTTTACCTCTCGATGGTGAGTATAAAGAAACTGAATTATTTCAACCGAAATGTCTAGCATCTATATCATTAGTAGAATATTTGATAAATTCTCGTTTAAATCCATATCAGAAGATTTTTCTGACTATATATATATATAAAAGTTTTTCGGTAGAGAGTGGAATAGGTAAAGGGCTAACGGAACTGAAATCGGAGAACAAGGAAGGTACAGAAGTTAATAAGAAGTAATTAGAAGTACTTAATGCTGCGTATCCTATGATTTCAACGTCTTCTTCGAGGGCCAGCCGCCGAAATCAAAGGAAAAAGCAGTAAGAAGTAAGGCCTCTGTTTCTAGCATGAAATATATGCAGCACGTGCTAGATTTGAAAAGCCGGTATAGAAGATAAGGGTTGAAATTTAAATTATAAGGTATACGTATATTTTTATTTATTATTTTTGCTATTGCAGCTTAAGCTATAGGCTTCCTTGCACCTTGTGGCCATTACTAATACTAATATTTCTCTTTGACAGTAATATCTGGGTCCAGTCTCTCTCTCTCTCTCTCTCTCTCTCTCTCTCTCTCTCTCTCTCTCTCTCTCTCTCTCTCTCTCTCTCTCTCTCTCTCTCTCTAGGAGCAGTTTTTCTTTGATTCTGATTTTGTATCGGAGATGAATATTTTTTAAAATTTTCCTAAATCAAAGTACAGTAATATATGGTATTACCTTAAGCACATTCCAGCTCTTTATTACCACGGAAAATCGGTTGGAATGCAATTGTAAATAAATTTTGATTTCAGGCTGTATACCATATAAATATAAAGCGTTTCTAGATTTTCTTATATTCTACGTTATTCAACTATGCTCTTAACTTCTCCACACTTTACTTGTATGTCAAGATGTTTCATCTTGTCCACTCACCGATGCTGCTTAAACCTAAACATTATGCCAACTCAGACTTTGCAGTGGTGTCCTGGAGTTGGTTTTGGGAGGAGCATGTACATTATTATCGTTAAAGAAACTTTCCTCTTTCTGTGTTTAGACTCCGTGTTCTTCTCATCTAGTGCATGGCTCTTTTGTACGGTCCTGCATTAGTTGAAATGGGCGGTCGAAATAATTCAAACAAGTAAGTAAGCACACAAGTTGTTCATATAATTAGTGGAGTGGACCTACCTTAATTTTAATATCCGTTGCTAAAGTCTGCTGGTGCTCTCTCCTTTTCTAAACAACCTCCGTCGAAATGTATACACATTCATAGAAACACTCCCGGAAGCCATTTCTTCATTAGCCTTTGAGAGTGGTCGTTGTGGCCACAGATTCTGGACCTTTTTTAATGTGCAATGCTTGTGCAGTTTTAAAATTGCAGTTTTTTTCAAACAGTTATCTCTGAAAACCTGACATTTCTCTCACACTGTTTTGTAGCATTCATGCCACGTCGAACGCAATAGTGAATAGCAAAACTGTACTGAGACTTCAGATCTACCGTTATGCAGCTCACAAAATTCGTATTTTGGTTTCAACTTAAGGCCATTACGAAACGTGCCAGAAATTGCAACTGTATCATCTTATTCTTGGATATGCTCCTCTGCCATCTAGTGGCCATTTTTCGAAACTTGAATGGTTGTACGGTGCCGCTGCCAATTCGTGAATTAAATGCTAAGTCTGTGTATATGGAGAGTACAATACGGAGTGGAGTTGACGTGTTAAATACATACGAATTGCACTGGAAGTAATTCCACGGATTAAAAAAAATAAGAATTGCATTTGGTTGGGAATCTAGAAAATCTGGTGTGTGCATTGCAGTGCTTTATTAGTCGGCCAGCTACTATGAATTAATTTTAGAGTGCAGTGTGAACTACCTGTACTACAGAATAAAAAAAAAAAATCAATGTTTTATGAACTACGGTAATATTAGCGTTGGCGTCTTGAGTTAATTCGGTCTTGTGTATTGCAAAAATAAATAAATAATAAAATAAAACAATAAATAAATAAAATAAAAAAAGGGCAACAAAAGATAACTGGAAAACTTTCGGAAAATTCGAAAATTATTAATAGCGCAGGAATTTATAGAATTTTCAAGTATTTTTGGAAATTTTCACTAAAATTAGGAAAACATTGAATTTTGCAAGTTCTCTCATTCTCAAAATTCAAAACGAATACTAAAATTGTTTATTTTAGCGAAAAAACCATTTCAGATTCTATTAACACTCTACTACTGCATTAGAAATTACTTTTTTATATATATAAATAAGAAGCACATTTTAATAAACTGAAATTGAGGTATTTTTCCTTCGTCGAACCTTTTCTTCGGTCATAAGATAGTTCTTCTTCCTATGTTTTTTTTTTCTTGCAATATTCAAAACATATAAACGTATATATTCTGTACATATATGTTCATTTGAATAAGCATTAGCGTATCTATAAATTAAAGTAGTAGGACGATTAAAGGTGGTAGATGACTTTCATCAACCGGTGAAATACTACCACTTTGCTTATTGGAGGCTTGAAGTGGTGAAACCCATGTTTAGTCTCTAGAGCAAAGTTTCCGGCATCCCCCTCCCCCCATACTTCTCCTTCAACCCATACCCGGTACTAAGTACTATAGGTTTTGATACCTTTTCGTGTTTGGGGTTTTCATAAAAAAAAAAAAAAAAAGAAGTCTGGTAAGGCCATTGAATTTCTCATTCATTGGTTGTCCTGTCGGAAGACACTTAGGAGGCCTATTTGGTGAATATTGCGCAGCACCAGCGTCAATGAGAAGCGTTGCTGAGAGGTATACATGAAAGAGAGAAAGCTTTTATTCCACCTCTTTGTATATTTGTTTTTTTTTTATCTATTCCTTTAATACCTTTTCTATTTATGTTGTCCTTTGTATCTCTCTGTTCACTGAGAATTGAGACAACAGCTTCCCTCAAAGCACTAAGGTCCGCAGTGCAAACTGACTACTACATTAATTCTCACTATGATCAGAAGATGCCGAAAATATCTCTTTTATTATACATATACATACATACATATACGCAAAAGGGAACTATCCGTAACAAAGACTAATTTAAATTTACATTCATTATTCACTTCTTTCATTCATTTAAAAATTCTCTTAATCAGCAGTACAATGCAACTTCAGTTAATCACAAGTAATCCCGATATATAAACCTGCTTCTTAAACAGTGGTGCCGAATCCAGCCAAACCTATAATATTAATACCTATTATTCAAGGTTTCATGACCACCCTTTTCACGCTACCAACAATTCTCAAGAAGCAAATTATTATTAGAAACAGTAGTCACTTCATAGAACTGTATAACAAAATCTTGCCAACATAAAAGTGTTCTGTAATCACACTCTCTTAAGTGATAAATTGTCATCTAAATAAATGCGAGTCAATTCATATTACGCTTTCATAAATAATTCTTCTTTCATTTAAGAAGCACTTTTAAGTTTTCATAACACTACAGAAGACTCATACGTAAACTGCAATTCGCAATATACATATACATTGCAATTCGTATTATACACAATCTACAGGGTGTTCATTTTAAGAGTGAACCCAAGAACGTTCAATGAAAAATACAATTTATTATCAGAATAATTAACAAATAATGAATATGCCAGAAGTATTCTCCGTTGTTAGCAATACATAAATTCACATTTTTGATTACGTTGCGAGGAAGTGTCTCTATACACTCATGACTGTATTTTCATTGCTGTTTTTGAGCTTCTGAATGCTTTTGTCGGTTGCTCTCGTAAGCGAGCGTACGGTATGGCAGGTTTCCTTGTCCTGGTCAAGCCAGAGGTCTCTTTCATTTGCCTCTAGTAATGCAATATACTGCATTGTGATAAACATTAGAGTGACAGTTTTTGTTTTTTTCCCAAAAAATATCGGCCCAACTATCCTTCTTCAAACTAAGTTAAAGAGGCCTCTATTCTCAGGGTTCATAATGACAATGAGGTTCAATTTTACTGGAAAATACGGGAACACAGGTTTATTAAAATCCTTTTAACAGGAAACACATAAGATAAGTAAAAATAAGTTAAACATACATCAATAGCTTTGGGGCATAAATTTCCCCAAATCAGTTGGAAAGCGTTAATACAAAAAACTATCTTATGTGTTTCCTGTTAAAAGGATTTTAATAAACCTGTGTTCCCGTATTTTCTCAGTAAAACTGAACCTCCTTGCCATTATTCTTTTTCGAGATATGCCACATGAAGCATCGGTTTTTCTTGGGCATAAACGGGTTTCTCAAAAACGTGAGGATTTTCAGCATTCCATATTCTCCAATTTTGACTGTTGACGTGGCAATTAAGTCGAAACTACGCTTCGTAGGTGAAATAAATTTTATCCAACATTTCAATACCTGCACGTTGAAGTAAACTTTTAAGCCAGCGACAGTTTTGCTTAAGATTACACTTTACTTCATTACTGTAATCTTTTAACATTATCCTGAAATTGAAGCTTATGCATACTGTGGATTCGGTATGGGAAAAATCTGTTTTCTTACAGCGAAATGAGCTGAAAGAAGTGATATCCCCCTGTTGAATACTGAGTTTCGTACGGATTTGTTTGTAGATTGCAAAATTGTTTGTCTAATGTCATCTAACGACACGTAAGACACTTCTCTTTTCATGTTATCTATTCCCAACTGATCCATACTCATGCAGTTTCTTTTATTATATTGAAAATTGCTGCTTTGCACGGACGATTAGTATTAGGGAATTTTTTGATATTCGCTGTAAGAGTTCGTTTCCAAGTAAAGATTACACAAAAAAAGTTGCTCGATGGTATACTGTGTTTATTCAATAATGCTAACTTCAAACACGAATTGTGACAAATTGAATACTTGAAATGGAAAAACTACCACTTCCTCCAGCTACGTAACATCTTCCACAAGCGCGATCTCACAGAGCAGAGTTACACCAACGATCGTTATTTGACAGCACTTACAAATAATGTGGTTTATTTTTAAAATGAGCAGCCTGTGCAATTCACAATACCCGGTGCCGACAGGGCTAGCCGGGTGGGTGAAGTGCCTGCCTGGCAACCCAAAGGTCGCGGGTTCGATTCCCACCTCGGGCTTGGATCAAAGTACTGCAAAAAAACCTTGGGAGGTGCACTATGGCCACAGAAGCCGATGCGCCAACAACTACTAAAAAAAAAAAAAACCAATACCCGGTGCCGCCCAAAATCCCGACATTCTTGTATTTAAAAAAAAACGAAAACTGTTTTTACAATAAAAAAATGTTTTTCATGTAATCAAAACGGCCACTAAACATTAAAATTTTATTTGAACACATGGAACATGTACGCTGCAGTTATGCAAACAGTATATATTTTATGTCATATTAATGAATAAACAACACACTTTATATATATATATAAAGTTCATCTTTAAATTTGATGGTTTTGAATTGCAGACACTGTCTCTGCCACGTTGGAGGAAACTTGGAATCCAGTGTTCAGAACCCATTGCCCATAGACGAACTTCATGATATACTTGTTCAGTCTTCTGTTATTCTCCGAGATTCCATGTCTGTTATGGTTCTTGTTCCATCTACGAAGGAGTCAGACCTTTCTTCAGTGTTTTATGCAGCTGTCAGATCTCCCTTCAGCTGTCTAGCAGCCAAACTTTTCGGACTACATCTTCTAAGCCATCATAGATTTGCTGTCATCACTAATCTTGTCTTTTTTTTTTTTTTGAACTTCTCCAGAATTTCTGTATTTTTTTTTTTTTTTCTTTTTTTTTTTTACAAATGCAGTCTACAGGCCTGAATACAAATATAGTTTTACCGTCCTCTCTTATAGAGGGATAAAGAAGGCGTCTGCCTACTAACAAAGGCCCTGTAAATCACGGACAGGCCACACTAGCCGTCTGTTTACGCTGCATAGAAAATGTGTCGAAACCCTCCTCTTCCCCTAGTTTATATTTGATTCCGAGAGTCTTATTTCCAAAATGCACAACCTTACATTTAGAAGCATAAAAATTTGGTTAGCATTTTGTATGCTCGACTAGGTGGCATATACGACTATATACTCGTATTGCATACCAATCCAAGTCATCATGGCCTGGCTGAAATTGTTAACCACCTTCGCAACTTTAAACCATAGCAACCTTGGACAACTTCCCTTGGTTACATTCTTCAATATCATTTGAAAATTAGAAATAGAAGGGAATCTAACACCGAGCCTTGAGGGATCTCGTGTAGTTACACCAGTCCATCTTAGAGACTGGCTATTTGACAGCCTTCTTTTTCCTCTTTTAGCCACCCTGAGATCCAACGTAGGATCTTACTAGTATTTCCAACTTCTTCCAGTTTATACAGCAGCCTTCACGAGGGACAGTATAAAAAGCTTTACTGAAATCTACACAGTAGCGTAGCTACCCGTTTTCGCGCCCGGAGGCAAAGAACATGTTCGGGCCCCTACTTAATTAATGAAAATTGCAAAAAGAGGAGACAGCCAAAGACGCCGGGCCCCTAAAGGGCCCCCGGAGGCAATTGCCTTGCCTGCCTACATGGTAGCTACGCCACTGAGTCTACATATATAATGCCAAAATTGTTAACTGCATCCAGCTGTTTAACTATTACATCATATATACAGTGGCGGACAAAAAAACTGCATTACTTGTGAATTTTGCAAATACAAGACGTCCCGTCTTACGTAAGGGTTGCCTTACGCTCCTTAAGTCGGAATTTCCCTCATGCTTGTGCAGCACTCGCAACTGTGTTCGCTGAATTGATTGAATCAAAAAAAAAAAAAAAAAATGTTCGACGAACATGTAAATAGAATTATTTATTGTATTTATTCAATTTTTTATCTCATGCGCAGGAAAAATTACAAAAGCAGGCAATTTAAAGAAATTTCAAAATTATAAAATTACAAAAAAAGAGAGGAGACAGGCAATAACGTCAGTAAGTTTTACCACTCGAGCATCGTTGCCTGAAAGTATGCCGCTGCGGAGGATGAGGGCTGTGTAGATTTAGAAGGGGTCGGCCGCCCAACCTTACGAAAGAACATATTAATGGATGACTGGACGGTGGCTTTTTTCTTTTCATCGTAGATTTCTTTGTAGCAAGCAAGCATATCATTCAACCTCTGTTAACTTTTAATAATCTTTCGCTGTCAGGATCAATCTTCTCAAGCCTCGCCATTGCCGATGCAATTTCACGAAATGCCATTGCCATCTTTCTGGTGACGAAGCGTCTCGACACCTCATTTGGTTCATCTTGAGCTTCGTCAGCATTTTCTTCTTTCACTATCGCTGCCTGCAAGTCAATAAGTTCTTCGTTAGATAATTCCTTCTCTTCTTCCTCTATTAACTGCACGTCTTTGGCATCAACCTCCAACTGAAGTAGCTCTGCAACATTTGCAATCTTATCTGTAACCTCTTCATATGATTCGTCTTTTTCAAATCCATCGAAGCCTTTTACGTGTCGTTTGCATATTCTCTTCCATGCGCCATTTAAACAACTTTAATAATTTCTACCCAGGCCTTATTAATGTTTAAGATGGCGTGGTAAATATCGTAAGATTTCCAAAAGTCTCTTAGCGTAAAATTTTTCTCATCGTCTACTGCAGACAATGCCTGAGCAAATGTTGTGCTTAAATAGTATGCTTAAAATTCGAAATAACACCCTGATCCATAGGTTGGATGAGTGAAGTCGTGTTTGGCGGTAGAAATGTGACTCTCACGTTCGAATTGAAATCATCTAGATGCGTAGGATGTCCAAGAGCATTATCTAATAGAAGCAAAATCTTGAAAAGAACGTCGTTGTCTTTACAATAATTTTCAACCTCGGGAATGAAGCAGCGTTTAAACCAATCCTCAAAGAGAGATATTGTTATCCAAGCTCTCTGGTACGATCGGAAATGCACGGGTAGGGTGACTTTATTGATGCCCTTAAATGCACGAGGATTTCCAGAATGGTACACAAGCAGTGGTTTTAATCTGTAATCTCCCGCTGCATTAGCCCAAAGGAAGAGCGTGGCCCTATATTTTTACGTCTTGAAACCTGGTATTGTATTTTCCTCTTTGGCAATGTATGTTCGATCCGGCATTTTTTTCCAATACAGAGCAATCTCGTCAATGTTAAAAATTTGCTGCGTTGAATAGCCGCTTTCGTCATAATTTTTTCCAACACATCACAAAATTTCTCTACAGCTGCAGAATCGGCACTGGCGACTTCACCCCATACTTTAACGTTGTGGAAACCAGCGCGATGCTTGAACCTATTAAACCACCCGTTTCTTTCCACGAACTTGGGTTGGGGTTCGCCGTAAAAGGTAAAGTGCAGCCATTATCAACCCACTGCAGAATGGAAGCCTCCTCAACAATTCATGCTGAGGGAAATGGACCATAATCTGCCACGCTGCTCCAGTGCGGGTTGGCAGATCGACCGTATTCAGCAGTCAGGGGTTTGAACCCCGGTCTACTCAAAGAGCGTGTGCTACTGCACACGCTCTTTGAGTAGACCGGGGTTCTGCTACTGCACACGCTCTTTGAGTACCCCTCTCCTGACCACTCGGCTACGGAGTTTCCGCGGGGTTCGCCGTACTTATCCTTAATATCTTGTTGCTTTTGCTTGAATGGTAAACCCAGGGGCACTCGTTTCTGAATCTGATTTTCCATCCATATTATTAACAGCTGTGCCATCTTCGATATAGCACCTGAACGCTGTTTTGTGATCACTGTTGATCTTAAGTGCGTTGATCCTTTGACATGTTCTTTTCTATGAGCACTGTCCTTTAAAATAGTATTCACTGTTGAAGCAACGAGACCTAATTCCCTTGCAATAGATTTGAACGAGGTCCTGCTTCGTGCTTCATTTTCATCTTCATTTCTAAATCAATTTTATTCGTTTTATAGCACTGCCACCACTTGCACTTTCCGTTAATCACTTTCCCTTCACAATTGTAATACGTAAATAGGAATGAAGAGAAGTTTCTGAAAATTTGTATTTTATATGATTGAAGATTTCAGTGAAGGTGATTGTCCCTCTGTATAAGGCAATGGCCAGGCCACGCCTTGAGTACTGCGTACAGGTCTGGAGGCCTCATTTTAGGAAGGATGTCGATTTGCTTGAGCGTGTACAGAGAAGGGCAACAAGATTCTGCAAATTGCAGTGGCTGGAGACTAGGCACCTGCGCGGTGATCTGATTGAGGTGTATAAGGCCTTGAATGGGTTGAGCACGCTGAATTCTGATGGGATTCTTCCACTTGTTCAGATTACGAAATTCAAATTGAGGAAAGACAGATGTAGAATAGATGTGCGGAAATTTGCCTTTAGCCAGCGGGTGGTTAATTGATGGAACAAACTTATATCTGTCGTTGTGGAAGTTGATAGGTTAAATAAATTTAAGGAGGAACTGAACAAACATTTAGAGGGAATTGTTTGAATTTTTTTTTTTTTTTTTTTTTTGATGATGCTGCACTACTGCATTTCACCATAATAGCGTAAAAACCCACAGAATTGCAGTTATCGGTATTATCGCAAATGCAATAAGGTCGAGTTTACTACCCGTTTATAATTAGATGCACGAACAGAAAAGTCGAAAAAAACAATTGTTTTTATTGTTTTATGGTCGTGACCTCCAGAAATGTGCCTTAGAAAAATATCACAAAGGCGTTCAAAACTGATTTTTTAATGGGAAAGTGTGATAACGATGAAAGGGTAGTGCAATTTACATTATAAATATGACCTTTTAGAGAGATAAATAATATAGCGAAATATATAGCTTAGAATAATTAGCAATATTAGAATAATATAGCTTAGTAATAAGCGAAATTTTCAACTTCCAAGGATTGGAATGAATTAAAAAAAAAAAAAAAAAAAGCAACGTGTTATTGAGTTCAGATTATTTTCACGATACCTCCATTTATTCCTACGGGATGCAAAATGCTTTGCTCAGATTTTTTGTTAAATTTGCACCGACCGGCGAAAAGTTAAGTAAAGTCGAATTTCCGTAAGTCGAGTATTACGAAAATCGGGGAGTTCTTGTAACATGTTTTGCACTGCATGGTGGTTGCAGAAATGTTCGAAATGTATTTGTTAGATGGGATATATACTTCTGTGAATGAAATCCAATAAAAAGTCTCCACCTGATATATCTAATTGTCATAAATATCTTCCCAATGGGTAAAATGCGTAATTAATGGAAACTAGGCACCTGTTTCATGACAACCAAACACACATTTTATTGGATTTACGTGTACAAACTGAAAGGACAAGTTAACGTAATAGTATTACAGTGTTGGCCAGTCCAACACTGTAATGCCAGCATTTCTGAGGGATGACTGCACCTTAAGGGAGAAAAACGAGGGAAAACATTGGTGTATGTTTTAAGGCTTGTGAGACAAGAAGCCAGACTCATTATTAAATCTAAATAGCATAAAACCTACCAATTTTGCTGTGTGGCAAGGTGCTCAGTCCTGTTTAAAAATGCAGTTTTGGACGTCTGTGTGGTGATCCCTAATAACGTTTTCAGGTTTCAGGCACTCCTCCAAGATAGCAGTGTAGGCTTCTGCATTCACCGTTCCGTTAAAAAACTTAATTCGCCCCACCCCTTTGCTTGTTATGCATCCCCAAACCATCTGAATTTCGATTCGTCAGAAAAGATGACGGTGTCCCATTGCTCTTTTGCCTATGAAACATGCGTTTTAGCCCACGCAAGTCTCTTCTTCCTTATTTGTTGGGTCAACAAAGGCTTCTTCTTGGGCCAATAGGCATGCAGACCACATTCCGAAAGCTGTCTTTGGATAGTTCGTGCACTTGTTTCTACACCAGAGGCCATCTCAAAGTCCGGTTTAGATCAGGAGCACTAGCATGGCGATTACGAAGGCATAGCCGTTTCAAATATCGATCTTTGGAAGGCGTAGTCACTCTCTTACGGCCTGATCCAAGTCTTCTCTTCATATGACCGGTTTCACAATTTAATTTCAGCACCCTGGGATACTGTTGACTGGTGGCAGCCAATTTCATCAGCGATAGGACGCGTAGAAAGCCCTTCCTGGGACAGAGCAACAGCTACACTTTTTTTTCTTGGTGTCAACTGAACATATGGAGCCATGCTTACACCTCCGGAAAACAGGATACTAATGAGCGTGTATACCCTTCCAACGCCGTATTTATAGAAAAGGCTGACGCAATACCTCGCAATTACTGTCTGACGCAATACCTTTGCTTTGCGACAAACAAAATAATGACTGTAATCAAACAATATCTTATACGTTTCACTACAAATATTACTTTTTTTTAAGGTGATGCAGTTTTTTTGTCCGCCACTGTGTGTGTGTGTGTGTATATATATATATATTTTTTTTTTTTTTTTATAGTTGATACAGCCCTGCGGCTGTATCAAGTATAAATAAATCTTGGGCAGCCCAATATGCCAGTGTCGTAGCAAACAGTGGGTGCTACAAATGCTTGTGGCAACCACTGTCTGTACGTAGAAAAATAAAATTATTTTTCTACATAAATTACATGTGTACTAATAGAATTAGTAGTTGCCTCAGTTTTATTCAGCGGCACACCTGCATCAAGTTCCTGAGCTGAAGGGGCTCCCAAAAGGAAAAGAGAAAGTTATAGAAAATATGTTAATAAATTACGTTGCAGAGTCCAACAAACTCATGCTGATATGCACCGATTTTATTCTTTTTTTTATTTAAAGATTAATCAATAGTTTTTCGCTTTGTATCACTTTTTTGGACCTTTTTTGATAATTAAATTTAAAAAAAAAAAAAACGAACTATACTATTCTGGTAATAGCATAACAACATTTTATTAATTTTATTAGGCGCGTTAACATATATGCATAATACCCGTATTGTTTTCACCAGGTTTGTCTGTCTGTCTGTCTGTCCGTCTGGTAACAACTCGACTTCCAGTGGACGGATTTGTATAAAAGTTTATATTTGATTCAAATTTCATTTCGAATGGCTCAACAAATTGAAATCGGATCAGTAGAAATCCAAAAATTCTTATTTCTCTCACCCCACCATCCCTTATGTCCCCAAGTAACAACTCGATTCCCTGTGGAATGGTTTTCATGAAATTTTATATCTTGGCCTTTTAGAAAGATTTAGGGAGTCATTCCAAATTTCATTAAAATCATACCAGAAAGCCGACAATTGTTATTTATTTGTTCGTCCATCCCAATATAACTCCCAGTGGTGTTTCATGAAATTTTATATTTCGCTCTGTTAGAACGATTTCAAAATTTCATTAAAATCGGGCTAATAGAAAACCGGCAATTATTATTTAACAGTTGGTCCGGAATATTATTTCTGTAGAAATAGATATTGTTGGTTCCATGTATTGATTGAAGGAATGAATGGTCAATGTGGCGGATCCGCAGAAACTTGGATCGCACGTAAAAGTTATTTTTTTGCTCTTTTTTTTTTTTGTTATTAATCATGAATTATTCCTATTTGCTAATGCGCCTGAAATGTGACGCACTGTGTACATCACTTAACTAGTTTATTGTATTCTCAATATTAAAAAAAAACTTATTATTTATGAAAATTTGTTGTTTTAAATGCTATCGTCCTAATTTTCAGCAGGAGTGATTGATGTCATTCCCCGAAGGTGTTTTGTATTTAGTAGCCAATCTACACCGATTAAGCTTAAGACGATTTTTAATGACATTTTTAACTTTCATGCTTCATATTGGCAGTGGGTTAATGGTAATTATTTATCCCAACAAAGATTGTCCTCTAAATCACACGTTCTGTTTTGTTTCCTGATATAGTCACAATATTGTTAATTGAGTTAAATTATCTGCCTATCAATTTCCGTGACTGCCACCTCATTTGTAATCAAGGCTGTTAATATCCGTCTCTGCGGAAGTGTGTATGTGTGTGGTTCCTTTTACATGCATACACTTTCTTTTCGCTTATACTGTATGCATTTTTTGTAGTTTATATCCTTTCCTAAACCATTACTTCATTTTAATATCTGGTAGTGAATACGTTGATGATAGTTGAGAAAAGTCGTTTGTTCGTTAGGCTTCGTATTTTGAAGGTTGATAAATTGACCTCTGTCATTCAACAGACTTAATGTTCACAAAGATAAAACTTGTGGAAACCGGTAATTGAATAAGCCTTATAGTGTTTCTCTTCTTCCATAATGACCAAGACCGGAGCTGTTAGCGTATAATGAGTTTGTGCAAAATAATCTGTTCATTAATGAACCACGAGCAAACAAGGTCGGAAAAAGACCCTGTAATGTAGGAAACTCTAAGGGCTTTTGCCCTGATATTTTCCGTGCGCTTGAGAATGAAATATTTACATGTTCGAAAAAAGTTTAGTCCAGTTTTAAAAAAGCAGTATTCGTAAATGTAAAATGGTTTATTTTTTAAAATTGTTTTGTTATATCAGTTAAACCATAAGGTTTTAAATAAATCTGTTGGTTTTATTTATAATCTTATGATATAACTGATATAAGAACGAGAATTTATTGGAAGGGGTGAGTCACTTGGTTTAAGGTATACAAAACGGGCAGAGTGCAGCCCTCAAATGTCTATTGTGTAGCATTAAGTGTTGCTTGTTTTATAAGTTCGTAGTGTTATATAAAAATAGTAAAATTTATAAAATTTATTTAAATAAAACAGACTCTTAAATTTCCGCAAGCATTCATAAATTACACGACTCTTCATGAATATTGTTAGTACAAAGATCCTGCATTTTTTTGTGTAGTATAGGTTTTTATTTTTTAAACTGGGTCAGTTCTTAGGGGCTGAAGCAGGTGCAATCCATACCGACCCCATATTGAAAAGGGGGGGGGGGTCATAAAAGAAGGGTGTTCGTTTCCATCCTTTACCCGCAACATTAATTCTTCACTCCTGAAATTCACGATCGGCTCTGATTTTAAACAGTAAATATGCTCGAAAAACTGGCATTCATAAGTATCTTTCATTATAAGGATAAGCTTGTAGATAATTTAAAATAAATTAATTTTCAAGCATAATTAACATTAAAATTATTAAGATGTTTTACAGCTTGAATAAAGGCAGTCTAATAACGAAAATAATCGATATTTAACTCATTTGGAATTATAAGCCTGCTGATTTCCATCTTTTGATTTACCAGAAATGACTTTAATATCTATGCATTTCCTGGGAGGAAAATATGTGTCTCGGTTTTGTTAAATATGTATTATAAGGTGTGTGTGTGTGTGAGAGAGAGAGAGATTCGTAAATCAATATAACATTTTTTTTTGTGAATGGTGGGTTACATTGTGTTTTAAAAAAATTCTAAAGTTCTATTATGAAGATTCCAATAAGCATCTTCATAATAAAACGTTGACTTTTCAACGTTTTATTATGACAAAGTCAAAATGTTGACTTTTCCTACATTTAACTGTGGCGAAGTACTATTAAATGGATTGGTAAATCCATAAATAAAACAACCCCCCCCAAGCTTTTGACGCATCAAATTTTTTGACGTTTGTTTTACCTGGATACTTACGATTTTTAACTCGCTGAATTATTTGATTTCAGATTGCGTAAATTTATAAAATTTACACAATCTGATAGACTGAATAAAAGGCAGTGATTTGCAAATGAAAGACCATTGTAACTTAGAAAGCTTTTGTAAGCAGCCAAGTTAGGCAACGTACGCAGTGCGTTACATTGTCCAACCCGAATGTTTTTATTTTTCTGTAATTAATATAAGTGAAAAGTTTCTGGATTTGTAATTTGTTATAATTTACGTTCTGCTGTGATTAATATAATAAGCAAATGGTAATAATTCGCGTTACATACTCTTATTGAAAACAAAATAATGAGCTTCTCAAAGACCGTCTTATGCGCAAACGGAGAACATCTCGGTTTTGATCATGTGCCATATTTCCTTTCATTTCTCCTATTAACGTATTAAGCATAATATCCAGTGCTTCAGCTACAACACACGGTAGGTATATGGGGGGCACTTCATGCTAAAATGCTTAAGTCCGTATTTGCTGATGTCTCATTAACAATCTGTAATACTCTGATAAAAGAAAACTACTTTCCGCAGCAATGGAACATTTGTGAAGTAATGTCTATTTCGAAATCCAATAGACCAAAATCAATCAGTAACTACAGGCCCATATCTAAAGCGTCTAGTGTACTTAAGCTTCTTGAAAAAAATACAGTTACCAGTTTTTTCCTGATGTGTCTCGCCAAAGTCAATGTGCCCTCAAGCACAGATCCACAGTCACCAACCTCCGATCAGCACGCTCGAAAATTATGCAAGCTTTTGAGAATAATTCTGAAATTGCTGCTGTATATCTTGACATGCAATCGGCATTTAACGCTGTAAATATTGGGGTTCTTTTCCGGCTACTGGAAAGGTTCTTTCATGGACATGTGTAAGGGCGGCACCTAGAACGTCCGTTCAAAACTGCCTCGTGTCCATGTTAATTGAACAGACTCTATAAAATAGGTCAACCGTGTATTAATGTCATGTTTGTGTAATCAGTGTGTGTTGTGTGGTGCTGGCCTATTGGCTATCCAGAAGCAGCAATCACTGGGAAATCTGCTTCTGAGTACTTGTCCACATCACGGGAAGGTGGGCCAAGTCCAGGTATCACCTGGATTTGGCCCTCCCACGTATCACTTGTCTTTTAACATAAAAGTACTTAGATTTAACTATAACACACCTGTCAGAGAAATAACTTTTGAAGAGATTATAGATCTCAAATGAACGTTCTGCACGCCTCAAATGAGCCAGAGCAGCCTCCCACCAGACTGAATCAAATGCCCCTTCAAAATTTGTGTATATAGCTAATTCATATTTAGTTTCAGAGTTTTCAGTGTGCGCCAAGAAATCAACCAAAGCATCTTCACAAGGTTTTCTAGGCGTGAAGTCATACTGTCTAGACTCTAGGGGATATCAAGTTTTTAGATGTCAACAGTTCAGAGACTCGTAATGCCATAAGCCGTTCAAGCATTTTCCCCAAGTTAGTTAAGAGAGTCACAGGACGGCTTCCCAGGGAAGTCAAATGCTGGCTTCCCTGGTTTCTTGATAAGCTTTAGTAAACTCATTTTCCAATCACTGGGAAACACACCTTCAACTAAACATTTATTATACATCAGAAGCAGCACATTTGGAAACAGCTAGGGGAAAATGAAAGCATTTTCATTTTCCAATAAATCCAGCCCAGGGCACTTATTAATCTTAACTTTCTTTATGATTGCCAATAATTATTTAGGTAAAAATGGATCTGTAGCCGTATTTGTTCCATATTCACGATTTCCAGATCTAATATCCAATTGTAATTGAGTGTCATGTGTGGAATCATCCTTTGGCAATAACTGATTTAATATAACTTCAATAGAATCTTTCCAACCAACGGTCTCATGATCACCTTACGTAACTGTTCCAAAAACCTCTCCACTTCGCAGTTTACCTATAGTTATTTTATAAAGTATCCCCATGGGTTAGCATTCCCAGATTCCTGAATAAATAAACGCTATGTGTCACGCTTCCAATCTGCAATTTCATTCCTGTATGTAGACTTCATGCAGCCGATTCACCTCATTAAGAGTCCGATGATGTTGATATTGACGCATAGCTCGGTTTACAGATTTATGTAAAATAGTTAGTTCTCTTTACCACCATGGAGGCGCCTCCGTAGCCAGGTGGGAAGGAGCAGCAGTGCGTAGCACACGCTTCTTGATTAAACCGGGGTTCGAGCCCGTCACCACCAAATACGGAGGATGCGGAAAGGTCAGGGAATGACCACCGCATGACCCGGAGCAATATGGCCTTAGTTGCTAATGCTCCTTAAAAAACCAAACCAATCTACCACCATGGACAAGATCTTGAATTGATAACTTTCTTTTTAGCAGATTTATAAGCTGCCCGTAAAATAGATGTTTATACAAAATTAACTCTACTGCAGAGTTGCCAACCAACTGATTTTGCTTATACACAGGAAAATCAAGACGAATAGAATCATTAAATGAAGACCAATATATTGTCTTAAGTGAGAACCTAATAAGTTTGGGAAGTCGAGGCTGCCCAGCTGAAGACTGTGGAAAAATATCAATATAAAACAAAGTAGCCATGGTTACTCGACGTGCAGTGCGCTATTGTTCGCCAATCTTGTACTTGCCGTCTCAGGCCCGCGGTTATTATGGGTACGTCAATATTCGACTCTCCCATTGGACCATAGAAAGTAAACAATTGATTAGGTGTATTAATGACATGTAGATTGTAACTCCCAATTAATTCTTCAAGTCGTAAACCACGCATATCCATTATTCGGCTATGTCATAACTGGGATTTTGCATTGGCATCAACAATAATAATAATATTGTTGGACGTTAAACAACTTAACGCATACTCCAAATAATTCATTGAATCATTAAAATCCTCAGATGGAGCACAAAAAAGTGATATTAAATAAAATGTCAAAAAATTTAAAGTAACCATAACACAAGTTGCAAAACCATTACACAGGCCATGAACAACAACCACATCCATATCCTGATTTATAACAACTATTCCGGCCTTAGGATCATCTTGAACAGGCTATATTACTCAAGAGCGCAAAGAATATCCTACTATCTTAGCTGACTGATCTGAGGGCACCCTCATCCAGTACGGCTCTTGCAGTGTTACTATATCAATTTGATTTTCCTCAGTAGATCGACATATTTCATCTGTCACTAGCCTTAACGTTGTGCATTAATACTTATACTAGTTCTAACAGAACTTCCCCGAGGTAATGTTCCTTCATCACTTCCCAAATAACTTGAACCAGTGCTGCTTCCTAAATCATGTAATGATGTGTTATTCATTTGCTGTTCTTGCTTTAACTAACTCCATATCTCTTACATACTCAGGACACCTAATATCACCGACTGAATGATGGAAATCCCGTCTCCTTTTACAGTTAACTCAACACGCTTCCTGGTCTTTATTCGGGCACTCCACAAATACATGTCCACTCCTAGCACAATGTCCACAAGATGGACATTGTGCTAGGAGTGGACATGTTATGAGAAGTTATGAGAACAATATTTAGTTGTATGCCCATAACCAAGACATACGAAACATTTGACACAATTGTAAACGGACGGTGTCTGTGCGAATTAAATGACAAATATATTCTTTCTAATGTAGCAATATATTTATATATCTCAGAGAAAAGCTGATCACCCAATGGACCGTAGTTGAATTCCTTGACCTCATCATAAATCTAAATGTCGTTTCTCTTTTAACCTCCTCAAATGTTAACCCGTACTCCTCAAGATTTTTACAATAAAGATCTTCAACAATTTCGTCCTGATTCATATCCTTAGGAATATCATAAATTATAATAGCAGGATTATTTCTTTTAGGGGCCCCTGTAATTATTCCCATTGCAGACAAGTCACCTGATGATGAAATATTTATTAAATCTGACTTTGAATCCGTCACAAGTAAAACACCCTTATTCCGAACCATTCTCAATGATTTAGCTTTAATTTTAGTTTTTAAAGTATATGTCACTGCGTTCTTTATTTCCAAACTGGTTTTCAAGTCTGTTATCTGCAGCTCTAAGTATCATCACATTCTCGTCCGCTCACTTACCTTTTTCTGCGGTTCCCTAACAGTATCAGCATATGAACGCCTGGGAACTTTGCCAACCAACTGTTCACTATTTTATTTATTTTTTATTTTATTTACTATCAGTTTATTAACACAAGGTTCACCCCCTGTACAGCAAGTGGGCTAGAAGGGTATACAGAAATTATAAAATATACATTATACACTTTTGTACAAATTTTCAGCTCTTTACAATATAATTATTGTATAATAAAAACTATTAAATAGATATATACATTTGCTTAATTGTATTCACTTTGAAATATCATAATCTTGATAAGTGAAGAGTTAAATACATAGGTTGACTTCTTTATCAGTAACTAACATAACAGATTTATTTATTCATTACATTATTGCATTTTATTTGGTCATATCATCAAATTTCTAATAAAAACTGCTCAATTTTCACAGCAATCCTGGTGATTTAGTCCAGATTTGGTCTATAATTTGGCTTCTGTAGGTTTTGTTGACTTCAATCCCGGTGTACTTCGATTTCCTCAGCTTCATATAAAGAAATACTCAACTGCTTATCAACCTCTACCTTTTTTATAGGTAATGTTGAAGAAGTACACGTACATATAACCTGTTCCAATAATTGAGCCCTCTTAATAATTTCATCATGGATTGCTTTTAACCTCTCATTCTCGATTATCAATGCAATAGCAACAGTCTCAAGATTTGGAAAGGTTCTTTCAGGTTAGAGGAAATGCCTTGGCATTTCCCATGCTCACTCCGACCTCCAGAGTTGTACACCTTTTTGCTGGATGCCAGTCATTCTCTCGCCGTTTCTCTCTGGGCTTCTGTTCACTGGAAAGAGTGCTTATGATACGCTGATGACATCGAATTTATTATTACTATCAGTTCCACACGTGATCATCAGTTTATTACCAATAGAATAGACAAATTTCTCAGCAACTTCAACTTCTCTGATTACGCGGCACAATTCTCGCTGACTATCAACCCTGCCAAATCTGCCATCATAGTTTTTTCTCTAAAAAAAAAAAAAAAACAAACAAACTTTTTTTTTTTTTGGGGGTTACAGGGTTGTAGGTGTTGCCGCACCTACAACCCTGTAACCTCTTTTTTCAGTAGAGAATTGGCTTCTGAAATGGCTGAACTTCAAGCACCAGCTGCCGCTTCAAGTCAGAATCACAGAGTGGGCACAGAACCTACAGTACATCAGGCTACACTATAAAATATACCTGGAAAGACTGTGCACTACCGTATACCCATACAATAAAGATTCCATATGTATAAAAATAAAATAATAATTGCCAAATTTCTGTTTGTTTGATTTTAATGATAATTGGGCTGGCTCGACAAATCTTTCTAAAAGCAACATTTGTAAGATTTCTTGGAAATCTGCCCACTGGGAGTCGAGTTATTAAACGTTGGACGAACAGACAGAGATTGGTGCACATGGTGAAGATAATAGGTACTTGTCCTCGCGTGTCGCACAGTTGGTATAATCACCATCCTCCCTACACCAGGTGGAAAAGACCCGAGTTCTAATCTTTTCAGTAATGCGAAGAATTTTTATGGATCTTTTTCACAAAGTTTCTGAGTTAGTCGGTCTCGGCGAAAGTTGCACGATTTTTTGCCCAGCAAACAGCAAATCGACCACAGAACACACTCAAATTACAGACAATAAATACGCAATATACTGTAGTTTAAGCTGTTGATGCGCCTAAAACCCCATAACAACAACAACTAAAGGTACTTACGAGAACGCGCCTAAAAATGATCCGCAGGATAATTTTTTCCTTATTTTAATTATAATTTTTGAGAAGAGTTTACGGCTATCACCGTATTGAGGAAAACTTAAAAGTTAGTTATATAATACAGTTTTAGCCACCTGCTGTAACCTTGTTTAAAGAACACCAGGAATTTTAAGTATCATGTTTAGGGAGCTCATGAACGCTGAAGGTGGTACTACAAAATTCCTAGACTTGAACTGGAAATTCCTTCACCAGCACTTTGGGGGATGGGGAAATCCTAAGCTCTAGAAAATTTCTTCAGCTGAACATAATGTATTCCAGACACATAATGTGCATACGATTTTAAACATTTTCTTGCTAACCTAATTTGTTCAGATTTCGCATATCAATGCAGATTTAGATAACCCGATACCCACTTTATAACTCCCTGGGCCGACCGGGCTAGCCGAGTGGGTAAAGTACCTGCCCGGTAACCCAAAGGTCGCGGGTTCGATTCTCGCCTCGGGCTTGGATCAAAGTACTTCAAAAACCTTGGGAGGTGCAATATGGCCACAGAAGCCGATGCGCCAACAACTACCAAATCAAAAAAAAAAAAAATAAAAATAACTCCCTGCAATATACAGCACATTTTCAAACTTTCATTCCCTTTAAATGAGCAATAATGTTCAGTCATTGCGAGTTGTTATTCAGGGTCACACACTGATGTAATCGCCCCATCAGTACTCATACTGCTCTGTACATAGGCCAGAATAATGATGCTCTTTAGGCGTCTCTTGCAAAGCCTGCCTTGAAACGGTACGCTGTTTTTCGTCATAGTTGAGGCGACTTGAAGTCTGATATTACCAGCCGGTTGACGGTCTCTGTTCACATGTTCGCTTAGTGTGAAGTCAACGAACTTAAGCCTGAATATTTTCTGCTTTCTTCTCCTTCTGGATGTAGACGCAACCGGAACCTCTGACTTTTGTGTTTCTTGATTTAATCTTTCATTATGACATTCTTCTCCCTCTACCGTGATCACAGTTACATCGTGTCTCTCTATCATGTCTTCGACCTCCTAGTAACTTTCTCATACTGAACTTTGTATTGTGAAAGTGCCCACGCGGATTTTTTAAATTTTTTTTTGTAGCGGTCTCCCACGAACCCGCATTTTCTCAGCTATTCAATCTCTTTCTAACGACTTATGAATTTTAATGTAAAAAAATGGTTCTGTTCCACTAACCAAGGAACTTATCTTTTCTGTATACAGCTGCCCTCGATGAATAAGTGATCAGTTTGCTCCATGTGGAACCTTTAGTTCAGTGACTGTTTCAACCTTGGGACTCTATTGTTTATTTAAATCCACCTTTACGTTCTCTAGCTCAGTCGTGGGACTTTTTTTTTGCCACTGTAGTTATTCATGTAGGTGATCACACCGAACGCATTTGTTAGGTCTTTGGCATACTCCAGTACAGTTTTTTTTTTGTTTGTTTTACTCTTTACATCACACTGCACTAACTCAGTAATTATTCTGATGGTCCTCATGCAGTGGATAAACTCTTCGTGAATCCATTTGTTTTTTATTTATTTATCAGGGCAGTGATCATCTCTTCCGTCCCCCCCTTCTTTGCATGCCTGTCTTTTTTTTACATACACATCTTACCTGCTTGCATAATCCCTATTATGTAATCATCTAGTGAATTAGCCAGTAGTGCATTCCAATCCATCAAATTTGTTACTGTTATTCTCGTGTTTGTTTACAGCAACTGAGGATATGCCTTTTTAACTTTTAGTAACTGTAATCAAATTAAACACGTCTATCATGCAAAACTTTCTTATGCACAACAATGTTTAATTTTGTAAATCACAAGTTGACCCAACTCGGCTTATTGCTGGCTAAGATTTGAAGTACTGCCTTGTACATGAATTTTTATTTAATAATGAATATTAAATTTATAATACTAACCCTTAACATTTACAAGCACACATTATTTAAACCAGTGGTCTCAAACTCAAATTGCATTCGGGTCGAATGCACGATCTGAAAGCAGCTGACGGGCCGGAATTTTTTTTTTTAACAAAATGAGAGTGAATATATATATATATTGCACCGTACTTACCCCTAATGTATGGATACCACCCCTTTATAACCTGGTGTGACGCGTGTGTGTGGTGTGTTGCGCGTAAGTTTATAAGAAGTTTGGAAATTTTACTTTTAAAATTTAATTTGCCTCGAACATGGGTTAATTGAAAATTTATTTCAATAATGTTCAATTGTATTTTCTACAATGTTTTCCTCTATATTTACTTTTTATTTCTCAAACATATTTTTCTCCTTCTCTCCCTGGCTAAAATTATGAGACTCTTTCTTTCGGTTAAATTTTATTTTCTATTTTCTCTAGATGCCCAATCACTTACTAAATATTTATCAAAACATGCATAAACAATAATAATAATAACGCGAAGGAAAAAATTCAAATTTATATTTATTTTCTATCTGAAATCTAAAGGTTGGTACCTGCAAGAAATTTCTGTTGATTACACTTTGTAATTCAAACGTATTGACAGCTAAATATTAAATTTTCAGACTGACATTTATTTCAAATAATTCTAATATGTTGAATTAACCACTAAATAATTTACTTTTAACTTAAACTAAAAATAAACAAATTATGAAAACTTTCCAAGTGGGACAAAACTTGAGAATAAATAATAACAACCTTGTGACATAATATTCTCTTTCTTTTATTTATTAAATTTTTCTTCGACGCATACAGAAAAAATACATGTTTGTATGTAAATAATTATAAACTTCATTATTTCTTACTACAACTTGACACTTGATGGCGTTTCGATTCTGATGAAGTTTGGAATGTTTTATCCCAACTTAATTTATATTTATCTAATACAGTTTTTATTTCAGAAAAAATATCCTGCGCATCAGTTTTTCCTTTCATAGGAATTATTTCCAATAATCCTTCAATTACTTCAAATTCATCAGTAACACCTCGTACGAAAACGGCAAGTTGTGCTATATCTGTGATGTCAGTACTCGCATCAACTTCTCAACATATTGAGAATGCTGCAAAATCTATAATTTTTTCTTTTAAATGATATCGTAAATCACTAGCGATTTCGTTAATACGTTCCGCTACCGTGTTGGCTGACAAACTAATATTTTTAAATAACTGTTGTTTGTCAGGACAAAGAAGTTCAGCAGAGTTAATCAAACAATCTTTAAGGAATTCGCCATCAGCAAATGGTTTTGATCGTTTTGCAATGATGTGCGCGAGAGCAAAACTTGCGTGAACTGTTGCTTCACTGGATTTATTTGCTTCAGTAAAAAAATTGTTGTCGTTGTAAGCCAGATTTCAGAAACTGTAACTTTTCTTCCCTCAATTTGCCTTCCAACATTTCAAATGTTCTTTATGATTCGTTTCGTAATGGCGACGTAAATTGTATTCTTTTGTAACTGATATTCCCTTATTACAAATAAAACACACAATTTTATTGCGCACAACACCACAAAAGTACATAATTTCCCATTTATCTTGAAAAACGCGTCCTTCATCCACTTTTCTTTTACTCTTTGTTAAAGACATGGCTTGCAGTTTAATCTCTTAATTAAAATCACTATTATAATTTTATTTACAACTTTAATTTAACAAGATGAATTTTCGTATGAAAGCAACACTCAAAAGTTATGCACAATTCTAAACGATAGGTATTGATATAATGTAGAATCTACATTATATCAATACCTATCGTTTGTCGTTAGATCTACATTGTAGATCTAACAACAAGCACAAATAAACAGGTTTTATAAGCCGTACGTTAGTTTGTCTCCATCTATATAGCAATATGAACTGCGCAGCTGTGTATCCAGCTAACCAACTAGTGAGTGAGTGACTCAAGAAAAATATATATCAGAAGTACCAACTCAATAGAAAAAATCGGAAACACCAGAATACTGAAGCGCCACCAACTGTCGGCTGGCGAACTAAATTTACTGCTTGTACCGACGTGGGAAGTTCTCCCACCTTACCCCAGTCACGTGGTCTGGCATACAAGCATACAGTGACAAAGACAAAGCTCCAACCTATTCATTCTATCTGTTTTTCCTTCAGTAGCAGTCGCGCACAGGCTCAGTCCATATCTCTATGTCACTAAAACTATAAGCACCGTATTTACAACAAATACATAATTGAAATGTATTCGCGGGCCTTGTAAAATTGCTTCGGGGGCCCGGATGCGGCCCGCGGGCCGCCAGTTTGAGACTACTGATTTAAACTATTGCTTTATTTCTCTTTTATTTTGTTTTTATAGTTTATTAAATCTACTCTTTTGAATAGTCGTGTTTAAGTAAGTTCCTACGCAAGATATCCCAACTAGAAGGGCTTTCTTCAGAGACTAAAAGATATCACTTATCAGTGAATGCGATAAAATTTTTTTTTTTTTTCAAATAAAGGAAATTTTAAAAATCGCCTGTCACGGATTACTGGACATTGCATACTGGAATTCAGAAATGTATAATTACTATAAAATTACTGGTTAAAAATAAAACCATTGACATGTTTCTCAGAGTTTGTTGGGAACACAGTGAATGAAGGTTTAGGACAGTGAATGGTATCGGATGGCGTTCGAAAAAACAGCGAGCGATCTTTTCATGCCATCATTGGTTATTTCTGAACACAACGAACCAATGAATACGAAACTATCGGACAATGTGTTTTTGTGAACCTCCCCGAAACACGAAAGGCATTAGAACCTTTCGTACTAGTTGACATTAGACTTGAATTCTTGTAGATTGTAATTTTTGCAAAATGTATGTGAAGGAGGGTTGTTACAGGGAATAGAAGGATTGGGTGAGGAAGAGGAAAGAGTGAGTTCCGAGTTTGGAGCTGAACAGTGAATGGATCAACTAGTTGAGACACATGTTCGAACCGATTTGGAAGAGAGCGGTAGAATTAGGTGTTAATTCAGAACAGTGCCCATGGAAGTATCTATAGAAAAGGTATGCAGCAAAACTGAACTTCTAGGAGACAGAAAGTGGGGAGACTACGTAGGAGACGACTCATTAATAAGTAAATCCCAGACCGAAAAACCAGATTTTTGAATCATAAACTTTTTTAAGAGAGAGAGAGTGTAATCCCTAATAGAGATATATGGTCTGTCTATAAATCTTGTCATCGAAGATAAGCATTATATCAATACCTATTGATAGGAGCAATACCTAATGATAGGAGCAGTAGACTTTTTTCCGAGATATAAGCCAGGACTAAGTTTTAGAAGGATCGTAACTAAATAAGCAAGCTTTGCTCCACTGGATAATTACCCAGAGATCACAATTTAAGGAATTAGTTGTGGATATTCGACAAGTTGAAATTGTTTGTGCAAACCAAGGAAGTGGAATTCAGCGTGCTATTATCAGCAAAACTATGGATAGGATTTCTAGTCAGTGGAAGAACGTCATTGATATAAAGTAAGATGTAAAGACAGTGTTTGTTGTCTGGTGGCACCGAGGGTATCTCCCAACTCCACGTAGTAACTCTGTGATGCATACAGCAGTTCACTGCAAAGAAAAGAGTTCAGGAGAAAGGACTGAACGTTGGGGCAAACTAGAATATGTGAAGTTAAAACAGAGCCATTTTGGCATCAGCTGCAATAAGCGGTCAGAGAGAAAACGGGATACCAAATTGTAAAAACTGTTGGCGGCCCATAAGATGGACGCTTTGGAAAAGTCGAGAGCTACTGCTGGAGTTTCACGACACTTTTCCGTTGAATTTGCCAAAGATGAATACTATAGAGGGACACGTAGGATCGTTCACGTATAGATGCCCTCACAGGTGATCTTTCAAAAGCAGCCAGCGAAGGCGAATGTATCGGACAGTGTCCGATACATTTGGACAGTGTCAGGAACAGTGAACAATCGTTCACTGAAATAAAAGATTCGGGAACATACACGCATCTCGATGACCTGTTCGTTCATGAAAGGCACACCTCTGTCACAAACCCGATCTGCTTGAAACTTTTCGAATGATATATGATTTTATCTTTGTAGATGTAAAATTCTGATCCAATATCGTGAACAAACATACAGTATTTTCAAGAACGGAATTGGGAATTGATAACGTAATTAATTCCTATACGGCTTTTATAGTTGTTTTGTAAGGGCAGGGCCACCTTTTGTGAACCCAAAGCTGAACCATTATTAGGTTCTCCCACTCACTGTGTTGCTATAGAATAACTTTTCCCTAAAACTGTTCCTGTCGATAGCCGATATTTCGAGCCCCCGTTCTGTTTTCCTTTCCTTTTTTGTATTATTTTTACTGGAATGATTTCATTTCTCTAATTAAATTATGTAATGCAGTTTACTTTGTGCGTTTTTTTATAATTTTCATAAAATAACCACATGTAAAGTCTGTTTCCAGGTTTTATGGCAATATCTCCCCCTCCTCCCACTCATTATGCGTTATTTTAAGCCAGTGGCTGTTTCCTTCACAACTGTGCGCCGTAATTTCACACTTGAAGACTCGCATTTTTTCGCTTACGGAGCGTACTTATTGACATAGCGTGCTACAAGTAACTACTGTGGAGAACTGATTGCAATCGAACTGAGAAAATCGATCGGAATCCTAACTATGCATAGTTTCTCGGCTGTTGCGTTTTCCTTTTTTTTTTTTTTTTTTTTTTTAATAACTAATTGTGTAATAATTTACAATTCAGTCAAGCGTTGTTTCTAAATAAATTCATTTTTAATGAGGCTGCTTGTGTGGCTAAATGCGATTAACGACTGTCCATAATTTTCCTTCGTCCGGTTGTTACAGACAGTCACCTCTGTAGAGGTCAAGGAGATCCTATCGATCAGTTCTGTCTTAGAGAAGTTGCTCTTGGTACTGTCACGAGCTACGCAGAAATTACGCATATGTTACTATAATAAAACGTCGTCCGTACAAAGTCGACTTCTTAATGGAGTACACCAGCATTCGTAGAACTCACTGAACTTTGTGATCCCTCGTTGATGTACGCAGTCCCGACGACATTTGGGGTATATCTGTGTTTAATAATAAACCGATACAAAGACTCTTGCATTTGAATATTCTGAATCAGCAGTTCCTTAGTTTTATCGATCTTTCAACTTCTCATGGAAGTAGAAACTGTATATGATACGCTGTTATTACGAATACTGTTTTGTTATTATGCAGTCTGATCAGAGCAGTTAACTGCATAACTTCCCATAAAATTTTGCTTCAAGAGTTGTTTTTTTTGAGGCTGAGTGTAGTTAGATTGTTTAAAGCAAACATTGAGGCAACTAAGACTGTGAGGTTTTAGTATTATGTTTATTTTATTTAATTTATTTGATCTTGATTAGACCGGGGTTCGAGCCCGTCACCACCAAATATGGAGGATGCGGAAAGGTCAGGGAATGACCACCGCATATCCCGGAGCAATATGGCCTTAGTTGCTAATGCTCCTAAAAACCAAACAAACAACAATTCATTTGAAGTTATAAACAGTCTCGAAATGTATACCCCTCCCCCAGCACACTGCTGTGGGAGGGAGGAGAGTATAAATTATAGAAACAGCATTGGATTACAGGAATAATAATAGTAAACAATAATAATAGTATCGAATATGCAGATATGCTGTATGTTTCCGGCTTCTGCGATGGTAGTGCCCCTGCTGCTATTGAAGAATACCGTCGGCGCTTTCCCACGCGTCGATTTCCGGATCGTAGAGTGTTTTCCAAAGTCTTCAACACGCGTGAAAGTGGTATACTTCCCAGTGCCCATGTTTCATCTGAACGAGGACGTCAAGAAAATGTGCAGGAACGGGAATACATTCTGAACATGGTTCAGCGTAGTCCTACAGTTAGCACGCGAAGACTTTCTGCACGTCTCGGTGTTTCACGAACACGTGTACGGCGAACACTACATGAAGAGAGCTTGTACTCATTTCACCCACAGCATGTGCAAAATCTTCACATAGGGGACAGTGCCACGCGTCTTGAATTTTGTCATTGGTTAAATGCCAATCGTGAAGTGCTTCCATCAATACTATTTACTGATGAAGTCACGTTTATCCGGAATGGAATCAACAACACACGTAACACTCATCGATGG